>NC_133659.1:194538481-194638481 GCF_037893015.1 Macrotis lagotis
ATGAGCAGGCTTTTAAGTCTCCAAGGCTCTGGTTTTTACCCTATGTATTATGTCACCCTTCTTTCAGGCTCCAGTTTTTAAGAATTCATTCTGCCCGGCCCCTGTGGTCCCTAGATACCACTTCCCTGAAAAGATCTAGCCACCCCCCCCCAGAATTAGGGTGGCTTTTGAAGGAAAGGAAGACAGGAATCTCAATTCATCCTGAATCACCTTCCCTTTTCTCTCTCATATGTTCTGTTTGGAACAAATATATGTTATGGTTTTGTGGTGACTGGTTTTTGTTTTTGTTTTTTTTTTCCTCCTTGGAAAATGAAAACTGGTGTGGGCTGTTCCATTGATGTTTTCTACTTTCCTCCTCTTTCCGGCTTTCCAGTTCCTCTTTCCTTGTTTCCCTTAGCCTGAGTCTCTGGAAAAGGACAAAATGAGTATTAAAAAAGATGTGTTATTTTTTTCTTGCTTTCTTTTCTCTATCGGGTCCGACAAAGAAAAATTTTTGACTTTGAGGCTCTTCTCCCTTCCTCACTCCCTTTCTTCCTCCCAGACCCCACATTCTGGAAACTGGGAATTTGGTATTCCCTTTTCTTGGGGTAGGCAATCTCTGTATACACCCTTTCAGAATACTGCTTCTTTGCCAGTGGTTTTGTGGCCTCTTTGCTTTGGAAAGGCAGCAGTTAGAATGATGGGGAGGGGTTTGCCTTTTTCTCTTTGGAACTGCAGTGGCAAGATGTAATTCGATGAGGGTCATCTCTTTCAACAAAGGAAAGACAACCTTTAAAATGAGATTCAATGCTTATAGTCATTATCGTTAAACTACTTGTCATTTTGGGGGTGTGCCTATGAGACCAGAGACTCATTGGAAGCCTTGGTACAGACAGAAGAGAGAGGAAAGGACAGTGTTTTTGAACTATTATTGGTTGCATATTCTTGGGGTCCAGAACTCTGGGAGAAACACTTAGGCCAGCACTGTTGGTTTCTCTCTCTGTCTCTCTTTTTGTCTCCTTCTCTCTTTTTCAGTTTCCCACTCCTTGTGTCCCTTTTATACTCAGAGAAATCATCTCACAGGTGGTTCAGATTGGATTGTTGCTCTACTGTTTATCTTAGACAATGTAGACATTATGGAAGCTGTGTAAGGAAGGGAAAGGAAAACAATTTTTTTTTCTGGAAATTTGGGGAGAAAGCTTTCAGAGTAGTAAAAAGGGATTAATTACTAGGGGCAGCTAGGTGGTACAGTGATTAGAGTAAGGAGGACCTGAGTTCAAAGTCAGCCTCAGACAGGTAATAATTACTTAGTTGTGTGTCCTTGGGCAAGTCAACCCCATTGTCTTGCAAAAAGGCAACAACAACAACAACAATGACAGATTACTAAGAGATCTTGGTACCCTCTGCTGTGGTTGGTAATGCTTTGGGTGGAGAGGAGGCGGTCTAGTCAGGAAATCTATCTCTCTGGGGTGGGAAGATGAGCAATGTTTCACAGGACTCAGAGACCTCATTGAGATATACACAGATACAAAGGTATCTCCTGACACATGTTAAAAAACACTAGGTCTGTTACTGAGCCATCCAGACAAATGTTGTCACACATTTACATACACACAATTGTTGGGCACAGAGACTCCTGGACAAATGCAAATAACACATATTCAAAGAAGAAACCCATACAACTGAGAACTCACATAGGACAGAATAACAGCAGCAGCAGCAAAAAAAAACCCCAAAACCAAAAATACAGTCTTAGCAGTATTTAAATTTTACTTTTAAGGTTTGCAAAATACTTTAGGGTTTGTATGTTTAGAGATGGTGCCTTCCAGGTTCTTAATAATGGAAAATGGAGAGGAAGGGGATTGAGGGGTAGGTTCAGTCTTGTTCCCTTGGAATCTTTGAGCAAGAGTCCCTGCTCTGCACAGTGAAAATTGAAAGTATCCCACTGCTAGTCACTCTGTACCACAACTGGTCTGCAACTTATCTAGAACTAGGAATGGATTAAAGAGGGTCTTGGTGATGTACCCATAGAGACCAATTTACTTCAAGAGTAAAAACACTAAATAAACTTGGCAACAGAGGTCCTAAGAAATTGGCTCATCTGCAGTGTGTATAAAACTCCAACCTGCTATCCAGCTCTCCCCAAATCAAGTCTCTCTGTCTCTCCTTGTCACTGTCTCTCTGTCTCTGTCTGTCTGTGTCTGTCTGTCTGTCTGTCTGTCTGTCTGTCTGTCTCTCTCTCCCTCCTCTCTTATTTTTGGAAGTGTTTCTTTTGGGGAGGAGACTGGAATAGTGATGACAGCTTGAAGCTAGAGAAAGTTGACAGTTTGTGAACTCAGGACGACAGGCTTTGCAAGATAGGAGAAGTCCTGGATCAAATCCCCTCCCACTGATCCTCAGTTTCTTTCTTGGTAAAATATGCTCCTTGTAGAATCTCTCAAGCCCACTCCCCCTTTTCAGTTCTGAAAAGCTGTGGTTCTATGGAATCTACTCCCCCCCCCCTTTTCTGATTCTAGAATTGGAGGCCCATAGAGGAAGAGATGGGGGTGGAATGAAGACTGGGGCGGTCTTTCCCGGAGACTCAATCCCAAGAGGGCACATCTGCTGCTGGAGTGAGGAAAATAAATACAATTTGGTGAATGGTGAAATGACAGAGGCCCAAAGGCTAGACAGAAGCAGCCTTGGCCTTGTGATTTCTTTTCCACCTCTTCACATGCCTTCACAAGAGTTTAGGGTGGGGATTGCCTTAAAGATTGTTTTTTTCTACTGGTTCCAGATAAACTCACTTCTATGAAATCGAGGAGTTTGATTGGGATTAGGGAACAGCTGGGGAGGGACAAAGACTAGGAGAAAAATAGGTACTTTAAGGACATAGGGGGAGAACCCTAATGTCTGCCTTTAGTTATTTTGAGAACCTCCTGCCTAATGACACATTTAGATCCAGGAGAGTGAGGAGTCGGCTTGACTGGGAAACCGACATTCCTTTTCTTTCTGCTTCTTCCATCCATCAGATCTAGAGGAGCCACTTGGGTTACCACAGCCAGAGGGACTCCAGCTGAATGGCAGAACCAAGAAACTTCGAAAGCCGAGAACCATTTATTCCAGCCTCCAACTTCAGCATCTGAATCAGCGTTTCCAGCACACTCAATACCTAGCCCTTCCAGAGAGGGCTCAGCTAGCTGCCCAGCTAGGCTTAACTCAAACTCAGGTGGGGGCCAGATGCCCTGGGGGTGGGGTGGGTAGGAAGGGGCCCCACCTAGACCACCCTGCCTTTCCTCTGTTCTCCAGGCAGTCCTGGAGGAAGCAATTGGACTAGAAGTCAAGGAATGAGGAGGCAAAGTGCATTAAGCAAAGTTTATCTTTAGCCTGATCCCTCTCCTCTTCAATGCCCCAATATGTCCCAGCCCCTTCTCCATCTCTGTACTCCTTCCTATCTCTGTGCACTTTCCCCACTAGCCTTGGCACTGACTCAAAGATCTGATAAACTCATTCACATTCTGTTATAAATGAAAAGATTTAATGAGCTATTTGCATTTTAAGTAGCCAGACAAAACCTGAACTACAGGCTCCTAATGGCAGAATTTGGAGTTTCAATGGGAAACTGAAGGGGAGATCTTCTTGGAGTCCCTGAAATCAAACTGTTGGGGCAGCTGACCTTTGGTTAGACCAACCTTAGTTCTCTGCCCCCCCCCCCCACAAGACCCCTGACCAAAAAACAAATAGCCTACCAAAAAAGAGATATTCAAAGACATTCAAATAACCCAAATTTATTATCATCTATTCTGTGTTGGATATTGGGAAGACACAACTGTAATGTGAGCATTATGCTGTTAAAGAGCTCATATTCTGGTTGAAGAGATAATATGTATGAAATACATAATAATAACAATCATTAATAATAATAATCTGTATGAAATAGTACCTCACTGTACCAAATAGTATGGAATATATCCCAAATAAAGATTACAGACAATTAATACCATAGGGTCTCAGAAGGAGGGTAGATCTTTTTATGTTCAGGGAAGTGGCCATGGAATGGCCTTTGAAGAATGGGTACAAAGACAAGAAAGGAAGGCATTTCTGGATAGGAGAAAAGCATAAATAAAAACTGCTGGTATGCATAGGATGTGTCTATGGGACATCTAGGAGAATTCTTCTCACCAATCCCATCCCTTCTTAATAAAAGAATTCTCTTCTTTCTGGGGTCATTTTAGTTACCATCTCTTCCATAAAGCCTTCTTGATCCACTATCTCCCTAACCTGGAAGTAATCTCTCCATCCACTAACTTTGCATAGTTTTTTCTTTGAATCTGTTTGTCACACCATTGAACATTTTTATAATGTTAATTTCCAGCATACTAGACCACACACTTTTGGAGGGTAGGGACTTCGTCTAATTTTCTTTCCCAGCCCTTAACAGTGCCTTCCATTTAACTTGAAGAAACTTACTGTCTCAGTGTTGAAACTCCTCCTTAATAAGGCATATCACACATATATAGTTTTAGAGAGTTATCTGAAACTCTGAAAGATTAAGTAATTTGCCCTTTGCCTGTAGAGTTAATAAGATCATTCAGCTTTCCCCAAACCTAAGTCTAGCATTTTATTCATTTTCCAGGCTGCTTTTCATGATACTGGCATAGTATACAATTAATGTTCCTTGGTTGAGTTGAAGTGTATTGAATGGATTTCCCTTGATATGGGAAGGGTTCCAATCCCACTCCACCCACTCTAAACAAAGTCTGATCTTTGGGAAGTATGAAGGACTTATAATATTCCTACTTTCTGACTCCTTCTCCTTTCTTCTATAGGTGAAGATCTGGTTTCAGAATAAACGTTCAAAATATAAGAAGATCATGAAGCAGGGATCCAACATTCAAGAAGGGGAACTTCTGGGGGCCCTCCCAGCCCTGTCCCCTCCCCTCCCCTCATTATGGGATATGCCCAGGTCTAGGACACTGCCTACTGGGGGCTATGTCAGCAACTTTGGCATCTGGTACCAGCAGCAGCATCCCCAGGATGCTTTGGCATCACCACAAATGATGTGAGTCTGAGAAGGGCTGGATATATCATGTCTCCCAGATGTCTCTGGAACAGCTCACTGATTGCCCTTGTGGTCCTTGGAGGAAAATAGCTCCACATAGGTTTTAGGGGAGGCAGGGTAGCTGGAGGAGGAAGGGAGATTTGGAATGAAAATGGAGACAATTAACTCACTCTCAAGCACTCAACCACCAAAACAGACCTGAAGCTGGACACCATCCCTTTCCCTCTCCATTTGGGTTGGGCCACCTTCTTCCAAATGGACAAACAAATGGTCAGGGATTGGCTTATGATGTTGTGGGTGGGAGGAGGAAGAAAATCTTCTTCATTGTCACTGGGGCAGAACTGGGCTCACTTCTCCAGGCTCCTCCTTGCCTTCCCCCAGTCTAATCATATGACCAAAAGAGTCATCTGGTCCATCTTTCCCTTTGGAAAGACAATGGTAGCCTCAAATACATGATAAAGCCAGGCAGTCACATTCATGATTAGCCTTCACTACTATCACCTACTTCTAGGGTTTTATTTTCCCTGCCTTTGGCAGTGAGATGGGGGGAAAGGGAAATCCTAAAAATGACGAGAAACTCAAGTTGGTCTCCATGGTCTAAAGATTTTAAGGGAATGGGAAGCAGGTTCTTGGGACAGGGGGAAGAATTCAAGGTAAAATTATTTTGATAATTACTCCAATTCTGCAGCAGCTTTCAAGAAACAGAACTTTAAAGAATTTAAACTGTATAGCCTAACAACTGGATAATTCATTCACAGCTTCCATAAGTCCTCCTTTCTCCCAAGTATGTGTTTCTACACATTTTAAGTGCAGAATGGGACTAATTATCCAGATAATTTAACAAGTATTTATTAAGCTCCTACCTTCCTATCCACCCCTTTATAAATAAAACTGTCCACAAAATGCTAAGTTGATGTCATTAGGGCCAAATCAGGATAAAGCTATGAGACTGGGGGAAGAGAGGAGAAAGAGCAAGAAAGCTAAGGGAAGGGAAAGAATGGGGTAAGAGGAGGGGGAAGCTTAACAGGATAATCGCCTCTGGGTGTAGATTCTGCAGATCCTTACAGCCAGGTTATGTTTTGCCTGTGGGGACACTGCCCTTGGGTTTAAGGAAGAGTTCTTTTCTTTATAAAGGGCATCTCCTGTACTGAAGGGAATTTGGGTCCCCAGGGCCTAGATGAGGTCCTTCTGGCCTAAACTCTTTTTTTGGCCAGCCACTCCCTGAGATCTAATGTCTTTACCCCCAGCAGCCTTGAGTGATTGAAGTTTTCAATAAACCCTATTGCTCTGGTCCCGAATTTTTCCACTTTCTCAGTGGTTGTACCTGTTGCCTCTCTTTGGTTCTTTTTGGATTGTCCCTAGATTTTTCAGGCAAAATAGTTGATAAACTTTTTCATTATGACTTGACTTATCCAGATCAGTGATGTCAAATTCAGAAACTGGGTCATTAATCCATAAGAATTCCTACAGGCCACATTTTAGTTGTCATATTATCTATGTTTCATTTATTTTTATTTATTTTGTTCAATATTTTCCAATTATAGTTTAATCTGGTTTGGACTGTATCTGACATCACTGACCCCAGATGACTTTGACAATGTTTTTGTTCTTGTTCAGTCATGTCTCACTCTTCATGACCCCATTTGGGGTTTTCTAAGCAAAGATACTGGAGAGATTTGCTATTTCCTTCTCTAACTCATTTTACAGATGAGAAACTGAGACTCCTCTCAACAGTCCAGAAAACTAGGAGAACTGTATTTGACTGGTTATGGACTATATTATCTCCAACCAGAGGAAGAAAACAAAACAAAACAAAACACACAGGAAAAAAACAACAACCATTCCAAATCTGATGAATACTTTATAAAAATTATCTTTTAGGTATCTCTTTCCCTTAATCCTAATTCTTTGTGCCAAAAATCATCAATTTGTGAGCATGTTTAAAAAAATAGGTATGTAAAATGCTAACCTAACTGTTCCCTGTGGAGGGAAGGGGGGGGTGGGAAGGGAGGGTGGAAGGAATTTTGTAACTTGGAAATATGTATGTACATATAGATGAAAATAATAAATAAATTTAAAAAAAGAGAAACTGAGGCAAACAGGGTTAAGTGACTTGCCCAGAGACAAAAGTGTCTGTGGTTGGATTTGAACTCGTCTTTCTGATTCCTGACCCACAATATCATCTAATTGTCCATTTGACAAAGTAGATCACTGATTAACCCACATGAGTCTTAATGCTGCAACTATGTGACCTTAGGCAAATCATTTCACTTTACTTGGCATCGGTTTCATGGACACACAGAACAGCAGAAGAGATAAATAGTAGGCCACTGCGTCTTGCCTGCAAACAATGAACTGTGCTACAATGTATATAATACTAATTCTGCTGTAAAATGAGGGAGAAATATAAATTAAAATTTATAATTTATAAATTAAAATTACATTTCCTATTGTATCCCTCCCTCGTGCCTCAGAGAGAACTATCTCTTAAAGAACTTGTAGATCATGTGAACAACAAAATGAAGGACTAGATAAGTTCATTGATTTCCGTGTCCATTCTTGATGTCTCCAAAAACAAAAGTATGCAACAAAGAGAAAACATCTTCTGCTGTCTCCATGGTCTGCTCTAGGATGCACAGAATCCAAAAGACAGTTTTAAAAAACCCACCATGACCTTGTGTTGACCTCAGCACCTCAGACTTCCCCACCTCCTTACCAAGCAAGGAGACTGTACTAGCAGACTCAAGATCACAAGCTAGTTACAGCCCATTTTTTTGGTTTCCTTGTTTTTGTAAATACTAAGGTAGTTTTCAACATTTATTTTTTATATTTTTTTGAGTTCCACATTTTTTTCCCTTCTTCCCTCCCATCTTCCTTCCCTATATAGATTATACATGTGCAGTCATAACACTTGTACACTCTGGTCCCTTCTCTCTCTTCCCAGTGCTATAGTGACCCTGGCTCTGGGCTGCAGAAATTTGCTTTAGGTTCAACAAACAACCAGGCAACCACAGTCATTCAGTAACAAAAATCTGCTGGAGGCAACAGCCCTGTAGCACCAACACTGTAGGACAAGATATCACGATAACATACTCCATGCATTTGGGGGCAGGAGGTGCAGTACTCATCCAAGCATGAAGGAAGGAGTGCAGTATCTAGTTGGGTTGGCACTGACCACTTAAAAGTCAGTTGTCTGTTGACTATGCTAGGCTAGTGAACTGTGAATTATCCTTCATGGGAGGAAACTGTGATGTTGTGATGTTGTGAGATTCCTCCCCCCCCCCCCCCCCCAGAAAACCACAATCAGAGTCAGAAAGAAAGAGAATTAAAAAGGTCGTGGGAGAGACTGAACTTATCAAAGATTTTAGGAACAAGAAAATTCAAAGACCTTGAACACAAACAGATAGATCAGCAGCAAAAACCATAATGTCAGTAGGAAATATGGTCTCCAGATCTAGCAAATGAGATCAGGCATCAATGAATAAATATTGCAAATCAAAGGAAAATGATCCAAATACTTGATTAAACAGAAGACCCTGTGGAATTCGAGGAGAACATGGAACCTCAACATACTGTTCCCAAGTAACTCAAAAGAGAAATGAGAATTATGGAAGTAGCTTGTATTACCTAGTGAAAATGATGGACAGAAGAGAAAAATGGAAATTTTTCAATGGAAAATCTCACCAAAGAAACAAAAGAGAGATTAATAAATTGAGAATGCAAATGCATGGGAGTGAAGGACAATCTAAAAGAAGAAAAAGCAAAAAACAATAACATCAAATAAAATATTCTCATAATACAGAATTTAAAAAAGGAAAGGGAGTTCAGCAAAACTAACCAACATAGATTAAAAAGTCTTATGGTATATGCAAATTTCCATACCCATGATCATCTGAAGGATGAGGGAAGATTTTTTTTTCATATCCCTTATTTGGGACCAAATATTTTCAAATTTTGAAGCAATTATTTAAAGCAAATAATTGTTTTTGTAGCTCTTTACATTTATTTTGCTATAGTTATTGCCTATGTTATTTTTTTGGTTCTGTTTAATACACTTTGTATTCATTTAAACCGATCTTTCTTATGTTAAACATAGTGTATATGTCAGATTATTCACCATCATGAGGAGGGGGGGAGAAAAGGAAGGGAGGCAGAAAATGTGGAACTCAAAAGTTTATGAAAAGATGAATGTTGAAAACTATCTCTGCATGTAATTGTAAAAAATAAAATAAAATAACAACAAATTGATCTTTCCAGGCTTCTCTGTATTAATCATTCATTATAGTCAGTATGCTATTTTATTACATTTATCTATGAGTATCGACTTTGTTTTCAATTCTTTGCTATTTCAAAAAGTATTGTTCTAAATATTTTGGTGTAGTAATAATAATAGCTCACATTTATATAGCCCTAACTTTGTGTCAGGCACAATACTAAGCCCTTTACCATTATTCTCTCATTTGATCCTTATAACAGATGAAGAAATAGAGGGTAAGTGACTTGTCTAATGTCATAAAACCACCAGGTAGGTGTTCCAGGTCAGATTTGAATCCATTGTGCCATCTAGCTGAATTTTTCAGAGTTTATAGAGTAGTGGAATTTCTGGGTCAGTGAGTATGGACATTTTAGCTTTAGACCACAGCTTCACTAACTTTTGTATGAACAAAATTAATGCAACCAAAATGAGATAGGAAGCTATTGTCTGGTGGGGTGAGTGTGGGTGTGGGTGAAAATCTCTGTATCAAATATTTCTGATAAATATCTGATATCCTGGATTTGCAGACAACTAGCAGAAATATAGGCATAAAAGCTATTTCCCAGTAGAATGATCAAAGAAGAAGACTATATAGTTCTTAAAAGAATTGCAAATTATTAGCAACCACATGTCCCCACAAAGTGGCATCAGGATTTGAAAAGTCATGAAGATGGTGGTTTTCACATCACTTCTTCAGGTTTGATATCTATATCTATCTGTATCTATCTATCCATCTATCTATCTATCTATCTATCTAGCTAGCTAGCTAGCTAGCTAGCTATCATCTATCTATCTAGCTAGCTATCTATCTATATCATTTTAGTTGCATTAATTTTGTTTGAACCAAAAATTTTTCAATTTTATGACATCAAAATTATCTGATTTGTCTTTTATACTCAACCAATTCTTGTTTGGTTAAGATTTTGCTCTCAAGAAATAGCTATGAAAGCTATATAATTTTCTTTTGTGAGCAAATCTGGGTTAAGTGACTTGTCCAGGGTCACAATGATAGCAAATGTTTGAGGCTGAATTTGAACTCAGATCCTCCTGACTACTTTATTCATTATGCTACCTAATTGCCTCATATAATCTTTCCTAATTTTTTTATCATAGGATCAACAACATTCAAGTCATATCCATTTTCAATTTATTGTAGCTTAAGGTGCAAGATGTTAGCCTAAGCCTAATTTCTGCTGTATTGCTATTCAATTTTCCCAGCAATCCTTGTGTCACAGAAAATTCTTTCCAAGGTAATTTATGTTTTGGGGTATACTAAACACTGACTGAGATATTGCATCTTTACCTTATTTCTGATACTAATTATTCAGTCCATTCCATTGTTTCTGTTTTCTATCTTTTAATTAAAACTTGTTGCCAAGAACTTTTAATGATTACAACTTTATTATATAATTTGAGGTTTTGAAGTGCTATTCCTCCTTCATTCCTACCTTTTTTTAGTTATTTATTTTGATAATTTAGATTTTTTTTGGCTCCTAAGAAAGAGGGATATCTCTTCTAATCTGAACTCTTGTTAATTTATTAACTATTTTGATGGTATGATGAAAAGGAGATAGATTGAGAATCAGAGGACCTGGATTTGAATTCTTGCTCTATTACTTATTACCTATATAGTCAGTCATTGAACATGTATTAGATTTGGCTTCCTCATGTGTAAAATGAAAGAAGATAGATATGGTGGGAAAAAACATTGGCTCTGAAGTGAAACGGAGACCTATGTTTTCACTGAGAACTTCCAGGTGAAGAAACTTCTTCTACTAATGCAGATTGATACTTTCTCTGAAAACTTTTGAGAGCTACAATTTTTAAGAATCATAGAGAATTGCCCAGAGAAATGAGGTCAAAGATTTGTCCAAATGTTAGAGGTGAAACTTGAATCTGAGTCTCTTGTTTTCTTTGTTTATTCCACCACATTACCTCTCACCTGGGAGGAGACAATTCTATCTCTTTATTACCTCCTGACTTGGGGCAAATTACTAAACTCCTGAGCTTTAAAGTGAGGGAGTGGAACTAGGTAGACTTCAAGGCCCTTCCAGCTCTAGTTGGATGAGCTCACAATCCATTCCAAAGGTGTTTGTTTAAATTCCTTAACCCATCCCCAAACGAATGCAATAGCTATATCTCACTACAGATCATTCCAGCTAGGTAAACATTTTTGCCATCAGTGAAGCAGTTTACTTCAATTTGGAGAACCTGGATTTTGGTGTGATCCATAGGGATACTTGCTAATAATGTTTTTGTCCTTTGTTTTCAAAGGAGATCATGACATCAGGGAGGTGATGCTATGACAAGCATGTGAATTAGATTTGAGTAAGGGGGTGCTGTGCTAGGTTACCAGCCTCACTTTCTCCTCCAGAGCCATCTGGGTCCAGTGACCAGATATGAATCAGGATGACTGGAGATGGCCCTGGATGTGAGGTAATCAGAATTAAGTGACATAGTTAGTAAGAATCAAGTGTCTGAGGCTGGATTCAAACTCTGGTCTTCCTGACTCAAATGCCAGAGTTCTTTCCACTGCACCACCTAGCTGCCTGAGATATTTGAAGGGGGTATCATGAAAGCACACTTGGGAGATTGCTGGTGTAGATATCACCTTTTCAAGCACTGGGGAAATTACCTGGGATGCCTTCATCCTTTTTTTCTAAGAGGGTGGTGTGATCAAAGGCTCTTGAGGATGATTTAGATCAACCTCCCAGCCCATACTGAAATCCCCTGATTTCTGGCAATTCTCCACATTTTGCTTAAATGTCCAGGTACAGTAAGCTCACTTGACAAACTATTCTACTTTGGGTTAGTTCTAGTTATTAGGAAGTTGACTTTTTAAATATTGAGCAAACATATATTCCCTATATTCATGCACTGCTCTTAGGCCTATTCTCTCAGACCTGAAGTGCTAGGTGTTGAGTTAGGAGTTTAGAGTCAAAATTCAAATTCTGTCTCAGACACTAACTAGCTGTGTGATCCCTGGAAAAATCACTTAACTAGAACCTTAATGGAGGTAAGACTTAATGGTCTCTGAGGTTCCTTCCAACTCTAAATCTGTCTTCCTAATCCCTTTTCCACAAAACAACTCTTCCTAGATATACTTGAAGATGCTCCCATATTCCCTTCAGGTTATGTTTCCACCTTTGCCTTTAAAGTGACAAAAGATAGCTCAAAATGGGTTTGATTGTTTTGGTAGAGAATGACTTGAGTCTTCCAGAAATCAGACAAATTACATCTTTCTTTTAAACATTCTAATACCTTCTCCCTTTCATTCAAATAAGTTTCTTTCCTCTACACTTCACTTTCTTCCTTCTATTTGCTTTGGGGGCTCAGCATCCTCTAATGTCCCTGTACTAGATTATTCCAATGACCTCCTTGGTTCTAAAAGTTCCAGTGGAAGAAATGCTATAACTGACCAACCAGTAATGTAGGACTGGCCCTTATTCCACAAATGTAATATTCTGAGTACTCTTTGTCCCCTGTAATACAAAAAGGACCAGTATTCTCAGGTGTACTATAAATTATTCCAGTATTTTTCCATCTCAGTTCATATCAAATCTCTTTCTCCTTTAACAAGAAACAGCTGGGGAGTCAAATAGGCATATCCAGGGGGAATATTGGTAGTCTATGGTGGTTTATATGGGATGGGCATCACTCTAATAAAAAATATGTTGGATGGCACAGTGGATAGAGCACTAATCCTTGAGTCAGACAGGAACAGTTCAAATCCAGCCTCATATTCTTTCTAGTTGTGTGATCCTGGGCAAATCATTTAACCCCAATTTTCTCCATACATATATATATATATATATATATATATATATATATATATATATATATATATATATACATATATATGTATATACATATACATATATATGTATATATACTTTTCCCCAATTTTATTTAGGCAGTTAGGTGGCATAGTGGATAGAGCACTGACCCTGGAGTCAAGAGGACCTGAGTTCAAATCCCAGCTTCAGACATTGACACTTATTAGCTGTGTGACCCTAGGCAAATCATTTTAAATTAAAAATAAATGTTGAGTTCCAAATTTTCTCCCTCCTTCCCCTTTTCCCTTCCTGAGAAATATATAATTTGATATAGGTTATGTGTGAGCAGTTGTGCAAAACATATTATATGGGATCACTCTTAGGGAAGGGAGAAATAAATAAAAGAAAATTAGAGTTTGAGGAAGAGGCTTGATAAGGTACATTCCCCAGAAAGCACAAGAAATTGGATGATATATTTTGTACAGCTTCAACTGGCCTCCTATTTTCTGTTATTTTTGCCCATAAGACAATGCAGTTCCTCACTGTCCCTCATCTGGACTAGTGCAATGGCTTCTCAATTGACTCCCCTGCCTCTACTATCTCCCTTCTACAATTTGTCTTCTGTACAACCAACAAACTGATTTCTCAAAATACAGACATGCTCACTCACATCACCACTTATTCCAAAATTTTTAATGATTCACTGTTACTTTTATTTAATCTTTTTAATGGCATTTTTTGCTTACTATTGCTTAGGAATAAACATCAAATAAGATCCAATATTATTTGTAAAAAGTGTTTGACACATAGTATGTGCTAAAAATGCTTATCTTTTCCTTTTCCCTTCCCTTTTCCCTAAATAGAAACTCATCAACCTAACATTTAATGTAATCTGAAATTTGTCTTTCTCCTATCTTTCCAGTTATATTGCATATTATTCTTTTTTGTATACTCTCTATTCCAGTTGAACTGGCCTTCCAATGGTTCCCTACTTTATGAAATGCCATCTTCTACCTCTATGACTTTGCATAGGTTGACTTCACTGCCCCAAATGCACTTCATCCTTTTCTCTGCCTCCTAGAATTCCTCACTTCATTCAAAGCTCAGCACTGCACCTGAAGACCTTTCCTGAACCTTGCTCCCTCCCAGTTATTAACTGATTCATTGGTCATTGGTATACTTTCCCTTTAAAAATTAATTGATATTACTTTGTGTATTTTCTTTTTTATGTAAACGAGTGGGGGGCGGGGTGGGGTGTTTATGGGGGGAGGGATGTAGTTTAGGGATTGCTGTTTTTTATCTTTATACACTGTTGTAGCCAAGTTATAAATGTTTGTTAAGTTTAATGTAATTAAAGCTGAGGTCTGAAGAATGACAAACATTTAACCTAGATGAAGTCCAGATCATGGATACCCACTTTTCATTCCCTGACCAATGGGGAATGAAAAGGACTGGTGTCTCCAATAGGGTTTCTTTCTTTTTTCAGAAGGTATGCCATTGAAAGAGCTCTGAATTTCAAAGCAAAAGATATGAGTTTGAATCTCAGTTTTGCTATTTACTATGTATAAAGGCATTTGGGCATTTCATCTCTTTTATCTTTGTAAATGGAAATAGATGCTCCCTAAGGTTCCCTTTATTTCTAAATCCTAGGATCTTATAAGATACAAATTCTCTTTCTGTCACATCCAAGATCTATTTGAACTGTTTTTTTCTCAAAACTAATACTTTGATTTGAAGTTTCCCTGGGAGACTCAAGGAATCATTCCCTACAAGTCCCACCTAGATGAAGTAGGAAAGCAAGGACCCAACATTTCATGGAAGTAGAAGAATATTTCAAGAAATAGGACCAAGAGTCGATCAAGGGTTATAAAGGGGTAATTTTTCCATTTCCTTATGCATGGATAGACCCGGAGTTGTTAGAAGCAGAGATTACTAGATCCTGAAGACTCCTTCAATTAAGATTTGGGGAAGACTGTCTCAATGATTCCCAACTCCATCACACCACTTCTCCACCTCTCTTCCACCAGCCAATTCTAATTCAGTTCCTCAACTACCCAGAGGGAGAATTGTGGGCAGGAATAGAGAAACAAAAAAACAACAACAACAAAGAAAGAAGGCTCTTTGCCTCAATCTCCCCCTTTCTCTTCTTGTCCCAGCTCCCCTCCTCCATTTCTGCACCAGCAACCTTGAGCAGGTCCTTCATTCCCTCCCTGGGAGGCCAATAACATCAACTTCCCATTCCAGGATGGAGGCATCTCTTTCCACAGGTCTCAAGATAAAATCTACCACTGGTTCTCGGAAAGCCTCCAAAGCTGAGATTAATTGGACAGCCGAACATGCATCTCATCGTTAAAACAACAGCAGAAGTTGTAAACTTAAGTAGCAGAGAGAGTATTACTTCTCGCAACCAAGCTGGTGTACTCACTGACAGGTTCCTCCACACACTTCCCCCCACAATTACACCCTTTGGCTCCAAAGAGCTAAAGAAGGAAGCTACCTTCTAGTCTAACTGCCTTCATTTTATGGAACAGGAAAACTGAAGACCTGAAAGTTTATAGGATCACTGATTTAGAGTTGCAGAGGACCTTTCAAGGACATTTAGTTCACCTGCTTCATTTGACAGCTAAGGAAACTGAGGCACAGAGTTTAAATAATGATTGACCCAAGGTTGCACAGGTAATAAGGATTTAAATTCAAGTATTCTGAATTCTAGTCCTTCCATTTCTGGAGCTATTCTAGATCTGAAACTGAGAGTCCCATAATGACTCCAATGGAAGGACTCATCATTAGGATCTTGACTCCTAACTTCTTCCTATTTCTAGGTGCCCATATTGCTCTAGCCTATTAAAAGACCAAGGTTTTAGTGTACAGAAGGAGAGACCAGTTGGTGGCTGGGTATGATGACATCTCAATAGAAGAATTTTCAGGGTAGAGGAGAAAGGATCAAGTGAGGTGATTGGTTTAATTTATCTACATCCAAATCCTATTTTCTTCTGGGTTATACAGAGCTATTCCTTTAGGATCAGGAAGGACAGAAAGCTTGAGGAAAAAAAACACACACAAAAAACAAACACTCCAGAAATCTCTTTGTTAGAGAACCCAGAACTTTAAAAAAAAGAAAGTAAAGACTACTAAAACATACATGACTTATTTGCACGTGCAGATGACATTGGAAGATCAGGGAAAGAATAATTGACTTTTTTTTTAAAGTAGGGTGTTTGACATTGGAGAAATCTTTGGGTTCTCTCATCTCATTTGGTTCTGGTTGATCCCCCACCTTCCCATATGCTATTTTAAGACAAAGACTCTCACCCCACCCCAGACCCCCATCCTCACCCTCTCCACACACACACTGAAATGAGATTCAATTAAAGCAATTTTGGGAGCAGCTCCTGAAGGCTTTTCAATGTGAGATAATTACAAGTAATTTGCTGCTGTGAAGACGAAAGAGGGCAAGGGGGTCTTAGAGGAGGGGCCCCCAAATGCACACAGATCTGTAGGGATTTGGGGGCAGCTGAGTCCACAATGGAATCTTAACTACCAGTTCATTTCCTAAATTACTTGCAGGTGGGAAAAGGGGGACTAAATAGTGGAGGGGGTTCCAGGGATAGGTCTTTCCCCCCAACCCCTAAACCGATTGTGGAAGGTGGTGAGAGATGATGGAAGGGGGCAGGGTCTACATAGTTAAAGAAGCAAGTTACCCAAACTCAATTCTCAATTTTGTCTCGGGGGTGGTGGTTGCTTAGGGTTTTATACGAGACTTACTCAATTCCCTGGGATATCATCCAGATGATTGGAGCCTGTATAGACATGACCTCTAAGAGTCAGCATGTTCTCAGGGGAAGGGGGCCTATGGAATTCATAGGAAGGGAGGAAGGAGAATGAGAATGCAGGAAGGAGAATGGGAAGAGGTGGAAAGAGAACCTGGAGGTGAATGGAGAACCAGGAGCAGGAAAAGGGCACTGGCTCCTCAATAAGAATGTAAACCACACGTCATCTTGCTCTTTTTCCTGCCTCCATAAAGGGTGTCTAATGCAGATTGCAGAAAATCGGTTTTTACTCCAAGGGATTTGATTGTGCTCTCTCTCCCTTTGCCACTTATTTTATTATTACACAGTCTTTATGAGTGTGTATATATATATATATATATATATATATATATATATATATATATATACAAATCTTTGAATCTTTCAATGCTCAGGGATTCTCTGAATCACTTCAGCCCCCTTTAAAGGAAATGACTTTTTTTCTCCTCCTAGCATTTGCTTAGTAAAAGGAAAGCAAAACCCAGGCATTATTAACTTTTCCTGGCAGCTTTTCTATGTTGATGTGTGAAATAGGGATGGGAATGGGGGAAAGATAGTTCTGAAATGCAAAGATAAGGAAGAAATGGCTTTTTATTAATGGTACATTCCTGGGACTGGAGAGAACCCTAAAGGAAACAGTAGAGTGGAAATAATTGTGGATCTGGAATCCAGATAGATTTGAGTTGGAATTCTGGTTGCATTGGCATCACTAACCTTCCATAACTCCCTATAGCCCTCAGCATTAATCAATCAATCATTTATTAAGCACCTGCCATGTGCCAACCACTAAGATAAGTGCCTGAGGTTACAAAGAATGAAAAATTCTGACTCTTAAAGAGCTTACCTTCTAACAAGGGAGACGAGAATAAATACAAAACAGGAGAGGCTAGGGTTTGGAAGTAGAGGTGGAGTGGGGACAGATCTGGAAGAGATATTAGAATAAAATACACACACCTCAGCTTGCTATTTAAAGCCTTCCACAAGTCCAGCTCCTGGCTTATTTAGTGTTACACCCCCCTCTTTTACATCCTTATCCCCTCCCCACTTCACACAAACTCCATTCTAGTCAAACTGGAATCTTAATTTGTCCCAACTATTACTGTGGGACATTAATTCCCCCTCCTCATGTCCTTACATGGTTTGGTCTCATATTCAGAATGCATTCCTGCCTTATTTTTGTCACCCCGGAATGTCTACCTTCCTTCAGAAATCAGCTCAAGTGTCATTTACTACATGTTTGCTTTTCTGGGTCCTCCTCTCCCACTACCCCCCCCCCCCCAGTTAATACTACTTTCATGCTTCTGCTGCTAGCTCTTTTGACAACCTCTTCCTCTGTCCCCCTCCCTGGATACTCTTACTTACTCCATGTGTGAGAGACCCCCTGCCATCTCCCTTGGCTAGCTTATCTACTTCATGGATTCGGTTATCTCTATGCAGATAACTCCAAAAATCTCCAGACCCACATTTTCAAATAATAAGGACACCCTCACTCTCCCATTAGCACCTCAAATTCAACAGTCCAGACTTTCAATAAAAAAAAGCCCCTGCTCTCTTATTTCTGAAAATGGTATTACTATCTATCTTCCCAGTCACCTAGGCTCAAAACCTAGTCTTCCTTGACCCTTTTCTCTTCCTCATTAACTACCAACATCTTGTAAACTCTACCTTTATATCTTTCAAATCTCTCCTATGTTTTTCTTTAAAATATATATTGACTTAGTTTTATCACCCTTATTTCTTAACATATCTTATCCCTTCCCTTGTCCGGTGAGCCATCCCTCATAATAAAGAGTTTAAAAAAGGGGAGGGAGAGATGAAGCTCCACAAAATAAACAATACATATCCCCTAATTTTTACTTTCTTTGCTCTACTTCAAGCTGTAGTTACCTCTCTAAATTGGATCTTAACTGGCATCCTTCTCTCCTTTTTCCTACTACTCAACCCTTGGGAAGCTGCCAAAAGAATCTTCCTAAATATAAATCAGATCAATATATTCCTCGATCAAATACCTTCTCTGGTTCCCTATTATCTTTTTAAAATATTTTAAATTTTTGTTGAAATTTTATTTTATTTTTCCAAATACATGCAATGGTAGTTTTCCAACATTCGTTCATTTATAAACATATGAGTTCCACATTTTTCTACCACTCTCCCTTCCACCCCCATCCCCACAGTGGCCATCAGTCTGGTAAAAGTTGTACATGTACATTCATGTCTAACATATTTACAGATTAGTAATATTGTGAAAGAGGAATTAGAACTAAGGGGAAAGAAAAAAAATCAAGAGAAAGAAAGGAAAATCATAAAAGAAGTTTTTAAAAAATGAATAGTATGCTTTGCTCTGCATTGAGACTCCATAGTTTTTTTCCTCTGAATATGGATGTCATTGTCCATAGTAGATCTCTCAGAGTTGTCCTTGATCCCTGAACTGGTGAGAGGAGTTGAGTCTATCATAATTGATCATCAGCATCATTATGTTGTCCTTTTTTGTTATTATTTATTTTTAAAAAATATAAATATTTTATTATTTTCCAATTACATACAATGGAAGTTTCCTCCAATTAGTTTTTGGCAAGGTTTTGAATGTCACAAATTTTTTTCTCACTCTCTTCTACCACCCAACAGAAGACACTCCAATACATTCTTTACATTTGCTTCCATGATATGCATAGATCCAAGTTGAATGTGTTTAGATTAAAAACAGATCCAAAAGAAAGAAAACATTAGAAATAGCCAAATTACATAATAGATATTATAACTTTTAAATATTGAAGATAATCTTTGTTCTTCCTTCAAACTTCACAGCTCCTTCTCTGGATACATAGATGGCATTCTCCATCACAGATTCCCTAAAATTGTCCCTGATTATTGCACTGATGGGGTGAGCAAGTCCAACAAGGTTGATCATCATCCCCATGTTGCTGTTAGTATGTATAATGTTCTTCTGGTTCTGCTCATCTCACTCAGCATCAGTTCATGCAAGTCTTTCCAGTCTTTTCTGAAATCCCTTCCCTCCTGATTTCTTATCAAACAATGGTGTTCCATCACATACATATACCACAATTTGTTTAGACATTCCCCAATAGAATGGTATCCCTCAGTTTCCAGTTCTTTGCTACTACAAAAAGAGCTGCTATTAATATTTTTGTACATGTGGGATTTTTACCCTTTTTCATGATCTCTTCAGTATACAGACACAGTTGTATTGCTGGATCAAAGGACATACACATTTTTATTGCCCTTTGGGCATAATTCCAAATTGCTTTCCAGAAAAGTTGGATCAGTTCACAGCTCCACTGACAATGCATTTGGTATTCCAGATTTCCCACATCTTCTCCAACATTGATCATTATCCTTTCTGGTCATAGTGGCCAATCTGAGAGGCATGAAGTGGTATCTCAGAGAGGCTTTAATATGCATTTCTATAATCAATAATGATTTAGAGCAATTTTTCATATGACTATAGATAGCTTTGATTTCCTTGTCTGAGAATTGCCTTTGCATATCCTCTGAATATATGTAAATTGGAAAATGACTCAGTTCTCTTTATGTTTTAGAAATGTGTACTTTGTCAGAAACACTAGTTGTAAAAACTGTTCCCAGTTTACTGCACTCCTTTTGATCTTGGTTATCATGGTTTTGTTTGTGCAAAAGGCTTTTAATTTAATGTAATAAAAAATATCCAATAGGTTTATAATAATATTCTCTATCTCTTCTTTGGTCATAAACTACTTCCCTTTCCATTCTCCTAATTTGCTTATAATATTGTCTTTTATGTCTAAATCCTACACCCATCTTGACCTTATCTTGGTATAGGGTGTGAGATGGTCCAAGCCTAGTTTCTGTCATACTATCTTCTAGTTTTCCCAGCAGTTTTTATTGGAGTGAGTTCTTATCCTAGGAGCCAGAGACTTTGAGTTTATCAGACAGTAGATTACTATAATCATTTCCTGCTGTCACTTTTGCACTTAATCTATTCCACCGATCCATCACTCTTTTTCCTTGGCCAGTACCAGATAGTTTTGATAACTGGTGCTTTATAATATAATTTTAGATCTGATATAGCTAAGTTGCCTTCTTTTGCATTTTTTTCCATTAAATCCCTTGATAATATTGACTTTTTGTTCCTCCATATGAATTTAGTTACTATTTTTTCTAGCTCACTAAAGTACTTTTTGGACATTTGATTGGTGTGGCACAAAATAAATAATTTAATTTAGGTAGAATTGTCATTTTTATTATATTAGCCTAGCCTAACCATGGACAGTTGATATTTTCCCAGTTATTTAGATCTGATTTTATTTATGTGAAAAGTATTTTATAGTTGTTTTCATAGAGTTTCTGAGTCTGCTTTGGCAGGTAGACTAGCAAGTATTTTATGTTATCTCACAATGTTGTTCTTAATGTGCACAATGTTCTCACTTAGCATCAGTTTGTGCAAGTCTTTCTATGCTTCTCTAAAGTTTGATTACTCATGATTTTTTATAAACTAGAACTCCATAACATTCATATACTATAGCCTCTTTAGCCATTCTTCAATTGATGGGCATCCTCTTAATTTCCATATTTTTGAATATTAAAACTTTTTCTGTTTTTTATAAATTTTTTGGGATACAGACCTAATATTGTTGTTTCTGAATCAAAGGGTATGATCAGTTTTATTGCTCTTTGGACATAGTTCCAGATTGCACTCCAAAATGGCTCGATTAATTCACAACTCCACCAACAATGCATTAATGTCCCCAATTTCCCACATGCTCACCAACACCAGTCATTTTCCTTTTTTTTATTATTTTAGCCAATATGATAGGTGTGAAATGGTACCTCATAGTTATTTTAATTTGCATTTCTCTAATCAATAATGATTTAGAGCATTTTTTCATGACTATAGTTTTACTTTCTTCATCTAAAAAATGTCTGTTCATATCCTTTGACCGTTTATCAATTGAGGAAAGACTTGTAATCTTATAAATTTGATTCACTTCTCTTTATATTTTAGAAATGGGTCCTTTATCAGAACCCTTAGCTATGAAAATTATTTCCCAGTTTTCTTCCTTCCTTCTAATCTTGATTGCATTGATTTTATTAGTGCAAAAACATTTTAATTCAATATAGTCAAAATTGTCCATTTTACAGTTTGTATTAATCTCTATTTCTTGTTTGGGCATAAATTTCTCCCCTCTCCATGGATCTAGCAGAATATTTCTTGTTCTCTTAATTGGTCTATAGTCTATGTCTAAATCCTGTACCCATTTTGACCTTATTTTGGTATAGGGTATTCAAATGCCAACTCTTAATCCTAGCATTGAATTCCCTTCTCACATTTAGTGTAGTTGGTCCTCCCATCCCCTGTACCCCCTTTGTCCCCACACAAAGTATAAAACTTAGTTTAATTGGGAGAAGACTGAATTTGAAGTGAAAGGACCAAGATCATTTGGAGCTGATCTCTCAAAGCTGCACCAAGCTACCTTTTGAGCCTCATTTCATACTGTTTTCTTGATATGTTGTGTGTTTCTGCCAAATTGAACTCTTTTTTAAAAATTATTTTTGCAAGGCAATGGGGTTAAGTGACTTGCCAATGGTCACACAGCTGGGTAATTATTAAGTGTCTGAGGCCGAATTTGAACTCAGGTCCTCCTGACTCCAGGACCAGTGCTCTATCCACTGTGCCACCTAGCTGCCCCTATCCCCCTTTCTCACCCTGTCCATTCCTGCTTCTGTATCTTGGCTTATTCTGTTGCCTTTTAAGAATCTACCCTTTCACAATATTATAAGCAAACTAGGAGATCAAGGAATAGTTTATTTGTCAGATCAATGAAAACGGAAGCAGTTTATGACCAAGGGAGAGATGGAGAACATCATTAAAAACAAATTAGATAATTTTGATTACATCAAATTAAAAAGCTTTTGTACAAACAAAACCACTGTAACCAAGGTCAAAGGAAATACAGTAAATTGAGAAACAATTTTTACAACTAGTATTTCTGACAAAGGATTCATTTCTAAAATATACAGAAAACTGAATCAAATTTATAAAAAAAAAAACCAAGCCATTCCCCAATTGACAAATGGTCAAAGGATATGCAAAGGCAATTTTCAGATGAGAAAATCAAAGCTATCTATAGTCATATTAAAAATTGCTCTAAATCATTACTGATTAGAGAAATGCAAATTAAAGTACTTCTGTGGTACCATCTTACACCTATCAGATTGGACAATATGACCAGAAAGGACAATGTTCAATGTTGGAAGGGATGTGGGAAACCTGGGACACTAATGCATTGTTGGCGGAGCCGGGGACTCCTCCAACCTTTCTGGAGAGCAATCTGGAATTATGCCCAAAGGGAATAAAAATGTGCATACCCTTTGATCTAGCAATACCACTACTGGGTATATATCCTGAAGAGATCATGTAAAAGGGTAAAAACATCACTTGTACAAAAATATTCATAGCAGCCCTGTTTGTGGTGGCAAAGAACTGGAAACTGAGTGAATGTCCATCAATTGGGGAATGGCTTAACAAATTGTGGTATATGTACATTATGGAACACTATTGTTACATTAGAAACCAAGAGGGAAGGGAAGTCAGAGAAGCCTGGAAAGAACTGACTGCATGAACTGATGTTGAGCGAGTTGAGCAGAACCAGAACATTGTATACCATAACAGCAATATGGGGTTAATGATCAACCTTAAAGGACTTGCTCATTCCATTAGGGCAATGAGAAGGGACAATTTTAGAATACCTGTGATGGAGAATACCACCTGTATCCAGAGAAAGAACTGTGGTGTTTAAACAAAAACCAAAATCTATTCTCTTTATTTTTTTTTAGATTTTTTTTTCAAGGCAATGGGTTTAAGTGGCTTGCCCAAGGCCACCCGGCTAGGTAATTATTAAGTGTCTGAGACTGGATTTGAACCCAGGTACTCCTGACTCCAAGGCCGGTGCTTTATCCACTACACCACCTAGCCACCCCTTCTCTTCATTTTTCTAAAGTGTCTTATGTACAACATAATTTTGCTATCTCTAATATTTTATTTTCTACTCAAGGATATGATTTCTCTCTCAACACATTCAATTTCAATCAATGTATAGCATAGAAACAATGTAAAGATTTATCAGACTGCTTTCTGTGTGGGGGGAGAAAAAGGAGGGGAAGGAAATGATAAAATTCAAAACCTTAAAAAATGATAGGTAGAAACTACTATTGATACAATTGGAAAGCTAATAAAATATTTTTTTAAAAAAGAATCTACCCTTTCTTCCTTTCCTTTTCTTAAGAACTGAGATTCTTTCTCCTCCTTGAAGCTTTTAATGATACCCTCAATCCTTTCCTAGTTTCCTTCTATAACAAGTGATTTCTTCCTACTCAAATATTTTTGGACCTCTCCTATTCTGACTTGCAGACTACATCATTTCTGGTGGTATACATCTCTTTGATCATATGTGCCATGAAGGAAGCCATTGATTTAAAGATCTTTGTATGTTTTATTCCCTGTTCATTTTGTTTTTTTGTGGATCTGTACTTTCATTGGTCTAGTGAACTCTTAGTGAGGAAACTCTGTACCTATACAGATCTGCACCTGTTCTACAAGTTAAAATCTTTGAGCTGCCTGGAGGCACTAGGAGATTAAGTGATTTGGGGTCACACAGTCAGAATGTATCCTGAAGTAGGTCCTTAGTTTGCTTGATTTCAAGCTCAGCCCTCTCTTTAATATGCCACGTTACTTGTCTCTATACCTAATAGGTGATAAATCACCTTTGAATTAAATTTTTTTTTTTAATTTGGATTCCCTGATCTTTTCAAGCCAAGACCCTGCCTTTTTACCCACCACTATTAAAAGTATCCATTTTCAAAAAAAAAAAGACAGTTTCATTCACCCCCCACCCTTTCTTCTACTCTCTTTCCTTTTTAAACTAATCTTTGTTGTTGGTGGTGGTGGTGGTTTTTGCAAGGTAAAGTCACCCAGCTAGGTAATTATTAAGTGTCTGAGGCTGGATTTGAACCCAAGTACTCCTGACTCCAAGGCCAGTGCTCTATCCACTGTGTCACCTAGCTGCTCCCCCTTTTGAACTATTCTTGAAAAAAATATATTTTGCTTTTTCAACTACATGCAATGGTAGTTTTTACCAAACATTTTTTTTGCAAGATTTTGAGTTTTACATTTTTCTCTCTCTCCCCTTCCCTACCCCCCCCTCCAGATAGCAATCTAAAATAAACTCTACATTTATAACCATGCTAAACATAGATTTGTATTGATGGTGTTGTGAGAGAAGAATCAGATCCACACGGAAGAAAGAGAACATTAGAGACAAAAAAAAAAGTTCTATTGTCCTATTCTTGGCTCTTGTTTCTTTCTTTTCTCACTCCTCCATCTTTCTTTACCCTCTCCTTTCTTTATCTTTTCTTTTTCTGGGCTTTGCTGGGCATCAAGTTTTCTGGAGTTCCAGAAGATTGAAGATCCTGACTCTGTTTTCTAAGAGCTAACAAAGATACCCTGCTCAGATACCCTCTCTTCCACATTTCTCCTCTTCTTCCTACCCCCATCTCTCAAGATCCTGTCGATGAATATAATTTAGAGCTAGAAGGCACCCCAAAGATGATTTAATCCAAGAATTCTTAACCTGGAGTTGATGGGTTTAAAAAAACATATTTATATTTATATCTATATTTCAATATAGATGTATTCTACATAATTTACTTTATTCATTTAAAAATATTCTAGGAAGGGATGCAAAGATCTTAAGAGATTGTTAAAGGAGTCTAAGAAAAGAAATGAGGGATCCCAAACCCCTGCATTTTTCAGCTACAGAAACCAAGAATAAGAGGATATGAGTGATTTGTTCAAGATCACACACAGGTAACTAGAGAATGGTGCAGTCTAAATTTTAAGTCTTTTAATTTCACACTCACATGTTTTTGTTATTCTTTCTCAAGTTAAGGGAAATGAGGCACAAAGAGAGGGAGGATAGTCAAGATGTTAACTCATAGCAACTAACTCCAAATCTAAATTCCTGGACTTTGCTCTTCCATCTGTTTCTTCCTTACCCCAAAAAGGAGGAGCCAAATGGGGCCTGGGGCTCTCCCATCTCAGAGGTTAGCCTTTAGGTAGGATGAGGGTGAAGGAATTGTGCCAGACCTCACTAAGCAGCTGGACCTCCCCAGGCCAGCCCACGGGACAGAATGTGTGAATGGGGAAGAGCCAGGTTAAAAAAAATAGAGCAGGACCCTCCTCCCTTGTTCCAGGCTTCAAGGCAATATAGCTTAAGGTCCTTAGAGAACAATCCTTCCCTCTCTTCCAGTGAGGGATGGCAGGAGGGAGGGTAAGATTCTCAAATTCCAACTGACCTGGCACAGCTTGGTTAGCCTTGTTGAGTAGCTCCCCCCACCTTCCTAATTCCCTCCCCAGCTTCCTTGTTTAGAGCTACAGGTCTGAGCCTGAGTTTGGGTGGGGGGTGGCTGACCTGGGGGAAAGGGTAAACAGGAGAGAAATTCCAGCAGCAAGCCCCCAAATGTGGCTACTATCGTTCCTATTCTTAAGATGGAAAAAGACTGGAGCCGGAAACCAAGAGCTTCTCAATGTCTCCCCTTCCCCCTTTCCCTGTCTGCCAAGTTTGGTTTCTTAAAAAAAGAAAAGCAGCCCCAAACCTCAAATCTCTCTCTCTCTCTCTCTCTCTCTCTCTCTCTCTCTCTCTCTCTCTCTCTCTCTCTCTCTTTCTCTCTCTCTCTCTCCCTCCCTCCCTCTCTCTCCTCCCACCCCTCTCATAGCTTCACATAGAGACACAAATGAAGATAAACACAGAAAAAACACACAACATATAAACACACAGAACCACACTCATACAGATCCTTACAAACACATATCAACTCGCCCTCCCTTCACTGGCTCTGGAATTGCTATGAGAATATTTTCCTGGTGAACAGCAGGGGAGGGCAGCTGAGTAGCCTCAGAAAGCCACTAATTTTATTAAGAGTTTGGTTCCTTTGTTCCATAAGACCCAAGTTAGTTGTCTCCCTGAGCAAGAGCCCTAGTCTGCCTCTGCCTGGGCCTGTTCCTCTCCCAGCTCTAGACTCTATCCACAGGGTCTCAGCTTAATAGGCCCAATTAAGACACCAATTTCAAATCTCAAACCAGGCAGTAAGAGACTGGTATCCTTTCCAGCTCCTGTGCAATTCCCCCAAAATGGTATTTTTGTACATTTCCATAGGCCTCCCTGGGAGCTACATTTTCTAAGGGAAATGAGGTCTGGGGACTAATGGGGGAAACTTGGCTTTTCTTAAAAAGGGAGAAGAGAGGCTGTGAGAAGCAGCTTTGGTCTAATTTTCTCTGCCTTGTCTTCCCCTGCCCCCAGCCTGTTCTGACCCCATGATCTGGTCTCATGAAGTTGCTGTAGGATGTGGTTGTGGGGAGAAGCAATGTTCAAAATCCTACCTGCCTCTTAGTACTCAGGATTCCAGATGTTGTTCCAGGAATTTCAAATGTTTGACTGCTCTAGAACAGAAAGATGGTTAGCTCTTTGACTAGGCAGATCTTTTATCCCTATCTTTCTATAGGGAAAGTTAAATGGTTTTTCTTCTACCAGACCAGAAACAAATTAGAGTTGACAGGATTGGGAGGATTTGGCTGAAATGGAAGTGAGACCTAAAGAACTTTTTGGGAGAGTAGGGAATTCTATACTCACTTACCCTACCACCCCCACTCCTACCCCACCTTGATTCTAGTCATTTTGACATTTATTAAACACTTACTGTATGCAAAGACTCTATAGTAGTAATGGAATAGAATAAGGAAAAGACAACCTTCCTTTCCCTCAAAAAGTGTCCCTTTGTTCCCCCTAGAAGATAAAACAGATGGAACAGTTACATACAAAATGGATCTATGTATCAGTTAATTCAAAGTACTGCCTTTTGACAGCCCATCTTCCCAAAACTACCAGATTTTCTCATTTCCTTCAAGTTGATAATCAAAAGTGAAAAAAAAAAACATTAGTCCAAGTCTCTTTTTATACAGAGGAGGAAACTGAAGACCAGGGAGATTGATTGAACTTAGTACCCTTCCATTTTGGAAGCAGAGCTCTTCCCCCTATTCCCTGCTGCTTCCTTGGTTGGTACCTATGATTTCTCTGTTCTCCTCCAGGATCATTGACCATGGTTTACATAAAAGTCATTAATGTTATTGCCACACCCTGTTTCCCCCTATAGCATTGGCTTTAGCAGGAGTCCTAAGTGGAAGCAGAGTGAGAAGGATGGAGGGGGGAGCTGTCATACCTTCAATCCTTCCATTCCTTTCCTGACCCCTCTTCCTCCCCGCCCCCCCCATCCCATGTCTCACGTCTATCAGACCACTCTGACCTGAGTTGCTTCCCCGCTGGTCTCTGCAAGCTAAGACCTGTCACAAACCCCTCCTCCCAGGTCTGGTGCTAGGGAATTCTTTGCCTCAACAGATCCCAGAGAAACTCAGACTAGGGGGGAAGTTGCGAAAATACCTCTCCCCAGTTCTCTCCTGTCACATTCCCCTGGTGTAAGAGGATCAAGTCAGGTGGTCATTGACAATCTAGCTTGCCCTGAATTCTTCTTTTTGCCCTTCTCTTCTCTTTGTCCCCCTCTAGGGATACTGTCCCAAGAAGCTCATTCCCCCTAGGGAGATTAACTCTATGCCTCTGTGCCTCTGAAATCACCTATTGAAGAAATGAAAGGGATACCATTGTGCCCCCATTCCCAACACCATGAATAAATACCCTAATTCTTCTCCTCCAGGATTGAGGGCAGCCTGTTTCCTCCCGGGTCCTGCCAACTCTGACTGGGGTATGTCTTTCTTTCATCACACAAATATATATTTTTATATGTTCAACACAGACAAAGCTATGGTTTGCATTTTTTATTTCATTGTCAGTTTGTCCTTTATATGAGTGTCTGGAACTTTGGATAAAACAGGAGCCAGACTTTTTAGACTATGCCCAGTAGGGTTAGGAACCAATGAATGGGAAGATTCCTCAGGCAGTTCAGCATCTCCTCTTCAATTGATAATCTGAAATTTATCCAAAGTTCTAGGTTGTTAAGTGACTTGCTCATGTTCATACATTCCACATGTGTCAGAGGTCTCCCTGTGTCCAAGACCACTATACCATAATGCCTTTCTGTGTCCAGATTCTTATCTTGGCTTCTGTTCTCTTCTCAAAGGGATTCTTAACCCAGGGTCCTTGAATTTATGTTGTTGTTGTTGAGACATTTTTCTTTGTGACCCCATTTGAAGTTTTCTTGACAAAGGCAGTGGTTTGCCATTTCCTTCTCCAGTTCATTGGGTAAACCAGGTGAAGTGACTTGCTGGTAAATGTTCAAGGGCAGATTTGGACTCAAGCTTCCTGACTCCAGACTCTGAATTCTATCCACTGTACAACCAGAATTTTAAATAAATGCAAATAATTGCATTATTATATAATTGGTTACCTTTGTAATCTTATGAATTTTATTTTGCACATATAAAACATTATTCTGTGCTTAATATTGTCTTTACATATAATTAAAAAAAGCATACTTTACAAAAAAAGAATATTCTGAAAAGAGGTTCATAGCCTTTACCAGATTACCAAAGGGCCCTTGCATTAAAAAAATGTGAGGGATCCCCTGTTCTGGGGTTTCTCTAATATCCTTACATTTCTAGACTGAGACCCATTGAGGGGTCCACTGGGCTTGTATTTACACAAGAGATTGTGTATATTTGCAAGTATGAGTGTTTATGTACACATGTTTATGTATTAATGTAGCTGTATATGTATGGGTCTAATTGCTGCACATGTATATTCACATGGGAATAGTTCTGTGAAGGTAGGCATCCCGACCATCATGGAATCCTAGAGAACATATGGAATAAATTCTGAGTGATTGGGATTCTGGATAGATAGATAGACCTCTGTTTTTGACTTGTCATGGATTTTGAGAGTCAAGAGGGGATCATATAGGTCATTGAATCCATTTTCTTACCCCATTCAAGAAACCCACCCAGAAAGTTCTGACTCACTCACACTAGGTCTTGTTTAGTGATATCTTAGATGGTGGAGCTGTCCTTACCAACAATGTCACCCACATATTGGGTGTTCCTTTAACCATCTCTAGTCACACCCTCCACCCCAATATCATTTGTCTTCTTTCTTCCTTGAATTTTCCAGAAGAAATTTAAGTAGGGAAGGATGGGGGCTTGGAAGCAGTTACCCTGGGAGAAGGAGAATGCTTCTAGCATGATGGATGTCAGAGACAGACAACACACTTCTTGAGGATAAGAAGATGATCCTATCAGTAACACCCTTCTCTCTCATCATTGACACACCCCTAGTCACTAAGCTACCATTCCAAAAGTTCTTATCTTCTAACTATCTGACTACTCTAATGTTCTTATACTGGATTGGGTTTAGGGATGTTTCAGATGGCAGAAGACTCCTTGCAAATGACTTAGGGTCATAGGATTTAAAATAGAATTAAGCAGTTAATCCATTAATAGGCATATTTTAAAGAACCTGCTCAGTGACAGACGCTAGGAATACATATAGACAAAAAGAAAACACTCCCTGATTTAAAGGAGCTTAGAGTCTCTTAGGGAAAACAGTGTGAATAATAGAAAAAGATCTGATATAAGAATTCTGTCATTTTACTGATGGGGAAACTGAGACCCAGAGATGAAATTTTTTTCTAGGTCACACAGCTAATTAAGTAGCAGATACGTATTTTAAATTCTGATATTCTGATTCCGTAGTCAAGCTATTTTCACCTGTTGGGATTGATTTTTTTAAAAAATGAATATTGTATTAATTTATTTTGTTTTTATATCATTGTCTTTTAAAGTTGATTATTTTTACAACATTGTCAATACTATGTAAATTGTTCTCCTGACTTTGCTCACCTTATTCTGCATCAGTTTATGTTAAGACTTCCCAAGGTTTTCTGAAATCATTCCCTTCATCATTATTTAGCACACATTAGTATTCCATGTTGTACGTGAATTATAAAGTGCACAGTCCTATTCCTTTGAAGCTCTCAATCCAGTTATTTTCTTTCTCTACACACTTTTGTCTTCCTCTTCATGTCTCCTAGAATTATAAAACAATATTAGACCTGAAAGGTGAATTTAGAAATTATTAACCTAAACCTTTTATTACACAAAGAAAGAAAATCCAGGACTAAAAAGGACAATGACTTGTTTTGGTCACCAAGACATGTTCTAATTCCCAGTTCTGTTTTCTTTTGCATTTCTCTCCTTATCTCTTTCTTTGCTGTTTTCCTCTATTGTTCCATCTCATTTCCCCCTTCCCTTCTCTCTCTTCTCTTTCTCACCTTCTCTCCAATCTGTGTGTGTGTGTGTGTCTCTCCCTGTCTCCTCACCCCCCCTCCCTTTACCCTCCATGAGATTGTTATGCATCTCCTAAAAAGGTGCATAAGTCCATGTTGGGGTAGTTAAGGTTAGTTGAAAACTTTCTGAGAGATGAGAGAACAAGTCAAATGAAATCTAAAAAGCCCTCTGCAGAGATGACGTGTATAAGAACTTGGAATTGCCACATTTGAGACCTGATTAGTCAGGAGAGGGAAAGTATGCCTTCCTTACTCAATATTTTTCTGTCCCCATCTTTGTCTAGCAACCCTGTTCCAAGTCCTCTCCTTTCCTTCCAGAGCATAGAGAATGGAGAGCTGAATTGAGAGATCAAGAACTCCTGGTTTGAAATCCTTCCTTGGACTCTTGCTATCTTTGTGCCCATGAGCAAGTTATTCAACTTTTCAGACCCTCATCTATAAAATGGAAATAGCTGTCTAGAAGGATTGTGGTGGAGGTCAAATGAGATAAAGCACAGAAAATGTTTTCCAAACCTTAAATGTTATTTAAATGTAAGTAGTTTTATTATTTTTGTTATTGCTATCATTAACTTCCATGTGAGTCAAAGCCTTTGCCTGAGTTTTGAGAGTTGGTTCTATGAACTCCTTCCTCTCCATCTCTGATTCCTAACCCATTTTTCCCAGTGACCCCATCAAGATCCCTCCCTAAATCTTAGTTTACACCATCCATCCCCCTCTTTGCTCTGTCTCCTGAGGCAAGTCACTCTAATCCTCCTGGGTCATTGTCTTACTTGTTCAGGGAAGCACTAACTCTGGTCCTTGGGAGGACTGGAAGGTGGGGTGTGGAAGGGGTGCCACACACATTGCCTACTGTGGCTGGGTGCCCTTGGCATGTTGGGCAGGGCAGGAGCTGTTTGCCAGGTGCAATGTGAACTTACAGTGAGTGGGAGTATGGCCTTCCCTCCTCCCTACCCCAACAGTCCCCCCCCCCCACCCAGTCCCAGTTAATCCCTCAAGGTGGAGTCTCAATTCCCTGCTTAGTCAGCACATTTTGCAAATCTGGGATGAAGTTGCCCCAGGGGGGAAAACCCCAAGGATCTGGACTGTCAAAGCCCCTCTTCTTCTGAGATTCTCCCACTTGTGACCTTCTGCCAGTCTGACCTTTCTTCTGGGTCTCTCTCTTCCTTTCTCATCTAAGACTCCTTCCTAGCATCTCTGCTCACTCAGATGCCTCACTCTCTTCTGTCTCAGTTTTCTCCAATCTGCTTCTTGCTTTTTTTCTCATTTCTTCTTCCAGAAAGCCTGAATTTAGTTTCATTCAACTTTGTCCCCACCCCTAAACTTGGTTCAGCCCAGAGGTCCATATTAACCCTATTCATTCTAACTTTTTCCTTCTTTGTTCCTCCCCCCGCTTCCTTCTTCCCTCCCAACTTCCTTCCTTCCTCTTTCTTTCCTCTTCCTTCCTTCCTTCCTTTCTTCCTTCCTTCCTTCCCACACTTACTACAGAACTCTGTCTACAAGAGTATAGAGAGAAGAAACTGAAGACTCAATCCCTAAGTCCTCTTTTGGGGAACCTGTGGTTTTAGAAAATACATGGATTTTGGTCTCTGGCAAGGAGCAATATTAAAAAGTACTGAGTTTGCAATCAGAAGTCCTGGATTTAAATCATGTTTCTCCAGTTCCAAGTAACCTTGAGCAAATGACTTCTCTCTTAGACTCCATTTCCTCATCTGAAAATCGGGGATTGCACAAGATGATTCATTCCCAAAGTTCTTTCTGGCTCTAAAATTAGATTCTTCCATGCCTCTCTTTTTTTCATTCCTTTCTTCCTTTCCTTCAGAGACAACTGTTGGGAATCCCTTCCTTCAATAACATAGTCCCTGCTACTATGACTACTCCTACTCCCACTCTGAACACTCCTCAAATCCCTAAACAATTTTCATATACATTTGAGGATATCATTCAAGCTCCTCTCCTTAAAATGCTTGACTTGAGGAAGGAGGAGAAAACCTAATGCCAAGAGAGAAGTCTGTTTCAAAGTGACCTGGAGATTGAGGAATTCTTCCTTCTAACAACTCCCACTGTGTTGTTGAAATGAGAAAAAAAACATTGGATTTTAGAGCCTTGAGAGTCAGGTTTCAAATCTCAGTTCTGCTACTTACTACCTGTAGAACTCTGGATAAGTTACCTAACCTTTTTTAGGCTTGTTTCCTCATCATAAATTAAGGGGATTGGACCACACCTTCCAGTTTTAAATCTATGAGTGTATGACCTTGGAAAGGTCACTTTACTTTCTTATGCTTCAGTTTTCTCATCTGAAAAAAAAATGGGTCAATGATACTTTCCCTCCCTTCTAAACCTTTGACTTTCTCATTCAAGGGAACTCCCTAAGTGGAAACTTTTCTCTCCCAATGCAGATTTGTAATTTGCAGTTTTAAAAAATTGACTTGGAAATGGAAAAAGGTTTTAAATGACTCACCAGGGTCATGTAAGGAGTATGTGTCAGAAGTAGGACATGAACCCAGGTTTTCCTAACTTCGAGGTCAGCCCTCTTTTCATTATACCATCCTGTCTCTCAATAATACATGCGCTATATAAATGTGTTCTCTTTCATGTGCTATCTAAATACTAGGCATAATTATCATGGCTTCAGAGTTCCTCAGGGAACCTGGCATCCCAGGTTCCCAACCAGTCCCCTCTTCACCCTAAATCCTTGAGTTAAGCCTTAGAATCAGTTATTAGGACTTTGGAAAGGACCCATCCTCCCACCTCGAACTCTATCTCTACTAATGATGGATTCCTAGGGGGAAGGGGGATTGGAGGAAGGAAGTTCAGAAGACCATGAGCAGAGATGACTTGGGTCTAGGCAGCCTGAATCACTCATACCTGGAGCATGATGTTACAGTTCAAGGCAAGTGTGCTTTTCTCATCCAGTACCTACTTTTGCCTGCCTGGCTACTCTCTCAGATCTGAGTCCTACCTTTACTTCATGTCACTTCTCCTAGGTCACAGTAAATTCCCATTATCTCTTTTGCCCCCTAGTCTCCCGGAGGCTGATAAAACTGATCTAACACTCTTAGCTCTTGCAGTCTCTGGATCCTAGGCTTTTCTGGTAGTTGGTAAACAGCCTATTAAGATGATTAGTGCAGTGTAATTAGAGATGGGAAAACAGAGGCCAGAGTGCTGGTAGGGGCTCCCCTCCCCCCTCATTGATGCAGAGCTCCCCCAGGGGCAGGTTGATGCAACTCAGACTGACATAACCAGCCAGGGCTCAAGCTCAGAGCTTGGGATAAGGAATGAATTGAGGGTCCGAGTCACAGTTGCCAAGTTCCCTAGAAGCAAGATCTTCCAGTAGTTTCACTCCAGAGCCCCAGCTCTAGAGGCATTATCATGATGGAACATATATACACACACTCTTGCACATACATATACATGTATTCATATGTATATATCTACATATATAATATATGATAATGGAAAGATGATGGGTGGTATAAGATGCTTGAGAATTAAATAAGCGTAGGAAGGCTTCAAAATCATTTTTGAACACAGAAATTGAGTACCCATCTAATAGTGGACTTTGCCTGGCATTGGTGTCCAGGGTCCTGATGGTGGCCTAAAGTGTTGCTTTCCCTGGGTCTCACCTAGCCCTCCATAGTCCCCTGTGGGGAAATGAGGGTAGAATGTAAGGGAGTTAGGGTCTCTCTCTCCTGGGGGGAGTATTTAATGATGTGGCATTCCTAGTCAACATTAGGTACAAACTTGCCACAAATGAGAGTTGGACGCTGTCCTAGTGGACGAGTTAGTAACTATTTAACTTTGAGGCATGGAAATTAGAAGGCTTCTCTATTTCCAGCTGAAGGGTTAAAAATGATCAATCTGAGATTTTAGAGACTATTTTATTCCTGCTGGGGAAGAAGAGAATTAAAGTCTGTCCTAGTGCAATTGAAGGGGCCAGGCTGAAGCTAAGAAGGCTAAGAATCATCCTTTCTCAGTTGACAGATTTAGGGACTGTTAGTCCATCCCCCCTCCCAGAATACTTCACACTGTACCCAAATTGGTTGGAGTATGTTACTTTAGTTAGATCAATTCATCTTTTATCACCAGAGTCCTGTGGAGCCCTGTATTTGAACCCAAACTCTGAATTGAGGTTGGTAGTAAAGCAATATGGGGGAGGGAGATGATAAGAAGAGTGGGGCATTAAAAGAGAGTTTACTTGAACCTACCCATAGGAAAATCTCTTCCCAGGTTACTGCTCCCATTGGACCCAGGGTCAGACCATAGTGTGGATGTAAAGGTTTATGGAATTATAGATTTAGACCTAGAAGAGAACTTAAAAGGTCTTCAAATCCAATCCCTTCATTTTACAGATGAGGAAACTGAGGCCCCAAAAAGGGCAAGTGATTTTCCCAAGGTCACACACACACACACAACCAGAAATAGGGAAGGAATTTGGATCTGGTCCTCTTGACTTCCTAATCTAAGGCTCATTTCAAAGAATGTGGGAAATTTGGGTTAATTCATTCTTTCAATAAATATTTATTAAACTCCTACTATGTACTAGGCATTAGAACACTGAGGAAAAGAAAGGTGACTCCCTGGCAATCTACTGGGAAGGGCTGTGTACCATTGGGGAAGAAGGAATAGCAGGACTTGGATCCCCAGATATCCCACCAGGAGAGAGACTGAAGTAGGGTAGCTCAACTTGGAGGAGGTGTGGTGTGGTGGGGAAAGATGTGCCAATGCCACAGGACACTGATCTGGCTGACTACTTATTGGCTATGCTGGGGGTGGGGGTGGGGGAGAAGTTTCTTCTAGTAAAAATTAGGACTTGATGGTCAGTGATGTCTCTTTTGTAATATCCTAGGTGCTATCAGGAGTGCTACCCCCTCCCTCCTGAGCATCATCTCAAAAGGGGCTCCTTGTGGCAGCTGGACTAGTCACCTGAATGTGGTAGGAGGCAACAGGTGTGGCCAGGAGGGCCAGGCCTGGGGAACTGGGCATTCATCCCACTGGCCTCCTCACCATCCCAGGGGCATCTGCCAATGGTTGCCCCACCCTCCTCAGCTCTGGACTCCTGCCAATCCCTATGGCAGGGGAGTGCCCCCCATCCCCATCCTAGCTTCTGTCCAGCCCCCTTTTCACCACCCCTATTCTTTTCTGGTGCCCTTGCCCCACCCCCACAGGGATGCTTGTGGAAAGGTTGGTGGGGGGTAAGAGAAGCTGGTCGGGCAGGCTTGGGGGAAGGGAGGAGGAGGAGGAGAAGGAGGAGGAGGAGGAGGAGGAGGAGGAGGAAAGGAAGGTCATGGGGTGGGGCTGACCCCAGCGGGAGGTCACCAGGGCTGTTCATCCAGCCTGACTGCGGGCCCTGAGATGAGCAGGGAGGTATTAGGGAGTTTACAACATCCTTTCATCCTTCAGGCTGCCTACCCGCCCTCTCCTCCTTTCTTTCTCTTCCTTTCTTTCCTTCTGCCTTTTTTTTCCCTTCCCTCCCTTTGCTGGCAGCCCAGCCCTAATAAAATGCAGTGTCTCCAGCAAGTCTGCCCGCCTGCCGCCTCACTGCTGCTCCCACCCGCCTGCACGCAGCCCTCAAACCAAACTGCTCCACTCAAGCCCCGCCTGGCAGCTGCCACCTTAACCCTTGCCAACCCAGCCTGGCGAGCTCCTACCACTTCCTGGAGGGTCCTGAGGCCTAGCTTAGGCTTTCTGAATCCATCCACATGTGTTAGTGGGGCGATCTCCATGTAGATTGCTTATCTCTGTAGGAGTCGTATGTATCCCTGGGGAATAAGGCTTTGCCTCTGTGTTTGTGTCCATTGGATGAGACGACCTCAAAGTTCCCTTCCAAGCATAAAATTCTCTCAGTGTATCTCTGTGTATAGGATATAGTGGTGTTCTTTGGGGTTTGTATGTACATCTGCCTCTACATGTGAGGCTGTTGTTTCCAGGTTTCTGGTGGGGTGCAGCCACTTATCTGAAGTGTTTGTCCATTTGTTTCTATGTTGCATATATGATGACATGTGTGTGTCTCTGCATCTAAATGTACTGGCACTTTGCTGCTGTTTCTCTCCAGTGTTTCCAATGATATGTATGTGATGCTGAATGTTTAAATCTGTTGGCCCTCTGCTTCCAGTGTTTCTCTTGGGTGTGTGTGTGTGTGTGTGTGTGTGTGTGTGTTAGAGAGGTCTTACTTGGTTTGAGTTCCTGTACCCATGAAGGGTTGTAGGATGCTCTGGGAAGCTTTGCATGTTTGCATCAGAGAGAGATAGATTACTGTGGATCTTGGCCCAGAAGCCTGTGTGATGCGATGTTGTTGGATGCATGTGTACATGCCCATGACTCTTGGGCCTCAGCGTCCAGCTGCCCGGTGAACTCAGTGCCTTCCCCAGCCAGCTGTGCAGCTTCCTTTGAAAGGCCCCAAAGCTTGGGGGATGAAGAGGGTGGAGGGAATGGGGCACCCAGCCAGCCCAGAAGACTGAGAGGTGGGAAGCAGGGAGGGCAGTGGGCCTGGCCCTGGTCGTTCAGCAGTGAGAAGGTTCTGAGTCAGGGTTTGCTTCTCTCCCGGGGAAGGTAAACATGGAACCCACCCACCTTCAGACATTAGGTCGTTTGTTTATCTCCGGTCATCATCATTGCTATCCCCAGCCCAAGTCCCATTTGCCCGAGGTCCCTGCCAGCAAGGGAGGTGAGGGGAACTGAAGGTACCCCTGTCCTTAGCACCCTCCCTCCCCCAAACTGGATGTTCAACTAGACCAAATACCAGTCTTTTAAGATGCAAGGGGTGAGGGGCTATGGGGGAGGGAGAGGGATGGTGGGGTGGGGAATGCCTGTGTAAGCTTGTCTGTCAGGAGCCAAAGATCAAAGAGCAGCCCTCAGGTGACCCTGCAGCCAACAGCAGAGGCAAGCTGCCTGGCAGGGGACGCCACGCTGAGTGGAGTCCCTGGGGCCCTGCCTGCCCAGGGCAGCAAGCCTGGCATGGGAAGGGGAGTCAGAGACAAGAGGAGGCTGGCAAGCATAGGCTCTGCTTACACTTCCATGAACCTGCTACTTGTGTAGCCTTAATTTTACTCTCAATTTCTTATTTGTAAAATGGACTAAGATTAGAGCAGATATTCTTAACTTGGGACTCACAGATCCTGGATAGATTTGGGGGGGGGGGTGAATTTGGATAGGGAAAAATTACAGCCTTGGTTTTACTAACTTTCAGTTGAAAATGAGCAATTCTTTCAAATATGATTTAAAAAAAGATTCCTCTAACCAGGGGCCCAAATATTTTACTTGACTACAAAAGGCATCTATGACACACAAAAAGTTAAGAATTTCTGGCCTAGATGATCTTGAAGTTCCTGCCAGCTCTAAATTCTATAGCCTAACAAATTTATAATCTCAGAATGAGATCATTTCTGATGCTCCCCCCATCCTTCCAATGGACTGGGGCATGCAGCCTCGAAGAAAAGAAAAGATGTCAACGCCAAATTTTCGCACTAGGGTCCTTTCAAGAGCACCAAGTGACAATTCATTGGATTTGTCGCACATGCACACGTGTGCATGTGTGTGTGTGTGTGTGTGTGTGTGTGTGTGATTCACAGAAGATCTACCCATTATTAATGTTCATGCCACCTTCCCTAGAAAACCCATTTCCTCTCAAGCCAGTGACCACCAGCTCTGCAATTCAGGGTCTGATACCTCCTTTGTCCCCAAATCCCTCTTCCCAACCTCCCAGTGGGCTAGTGGCTAAGCCATGAGCCTTCAGAGTCAATTTTTTTTTATTAACATCAGATATAAAGATGGGTCCAGTAAGAAAGCACAAAGGAAGAGGAGAGTAGTATGGTGGGGGGAATATTGGGGGAGCTGGCCAGGTTCATGCTGTCTCCTGGAGTGAGATGCCCAGAGACCCACATGTCTCCCAGTCTTCCCACTCATCCCTGCCCCAACCAAGCCAAAATCCACCAGGAGCCAACAACACTGTTCCCTCATTTCTACACACAGCAAGATCTGTACAGGAGGGAATAGTCACATAAATAGGAAACCACGGCAGGGAGGAGGTGACCTCTCTCTCTTAAAAAAGTATTATATATATATGTGTATATATTTTTATATATATACACACACACATATATATATATATATCCTACAATATTTGGGTTCCCCCCTTTCTTTGGTGTTCTACCACAGTAAGAATAGGAGGAAAGATGACCTTTTGGGTCCCTGGGGAAGATGGGAATACCCCTAACCCAAGAGGAAGGAGTTGAGCCATTCTCCCTTCCCATCCCCCTTCTCTTCCATCTCACTGGGCATTTCCTAACCCAGTCCAGCTGGGAGAGAGTTGTTTCCTCCATTCCCCAAAAGGGGATGGTGGCTATTTTTTCTTGGTGGCTGATTTTCTTCATGACTTGAGGTTTGGGGGCTAAAAATCACCAACTTACTGGAGGAGGGAGAGATGAAATAGAAATGTGGGAGGAGAAGGCGAAGATGCCCAAGAGGGGAGTTTGGTCCTATTTCTTAACAATGCCCTTCGTTTTCTATTTTTCAACAGCTTTTAGACCAAAGTTGTGCAAAGTTCTGTACACTGAACAAGAAACACAGCCCTGGGGAAGTCTATTTAAGAACCCCTAGCAGAAAAGGGGTGTGGGGTCCTAGAGGAAAAAAAGAACCGCCTAGCGGGTTCCCTTCTTTAAGGCCACAAATAACCAGTCTTTTCCCCACTCTGGGTTTTTTCTTTGGTTTAACCCCCAATTGTAACATGGGGTTTGAGGGAGGTGGAGGAGGGCAGAGGGGACAGAAAGAACCTCCACCCATTCCTTCTAGCCTTCTTACCAAGGGAGTTCATTAAATGGTCTTTCCAAGGGCTGGTAGGGAGGAGCAAGGTCTGACTATGAGCCAGAATCTTGCAATGGCTTTGCCAATCCCTCCAAGCACTCTTTCTACCTTGCCCTTCCCGCTTTCCATCCCCAAAGTCTCCAGTCCAGAGAAATGAGGCACGTATCAAATCCTACAGACAGGAACCTCCCAAAGCCTGTCCAGATTCGTCCAGGGAAGATACTGTCCCAGCTGAGTGTACAACTCGCCCCAACATCTGGGTGGCCAGGTACAGCATGACAAGGACAACAGGGAACAGAGTGTGGGGAATCTTGGGTTCCTATAAAGTTGTTCAGGAAGAACCCAGATCCCTGAAGAAAGGGGGTAGCCTAGGGAGATTGGGGGGGCGGGGCTTCTCCCTACCCCTTCTACTCCTTGCTGATTCCTGAGTATCGGCCATGACGGATGCTCCTCTGGCTCAGTCCTGGGTTGTCCTTCGTTGGTAGTGGGTGGGGAGTCTGGGTTCCCCCAGGATCCCAGAACAGGGGTCACCCTCAGTACACGGCCCCACTATTAGGTGGGGGGCCAGGAGAAGTGTGATGTAGGGTGGCAGGCGGAGGGGGCTGCTGTAAATGAGGTCCGCTCAGGTTCTGAGAATGATACCAGGAATTGGTGGGGTCGTCCAGATAGCTGGGGGAGGCGCTATAGGGGAGCGGCGGGGGGAGCTGGCTCCGAGTTGGGGCTGAGGTGCTGTGAGAAGAGGTGTCCCAGAGAGCTGGAGAGGGGGGAGAGTTGCAAGCCATGGAATCGCTGTTGTTAGGGCTATGCTCCAAGGGGACCTCCCCATTTTTGTAGAGCTTCTTAAACTTGGACCTACGGTTCTGGAACCAGATTTTCACCTGGAACAGAGAGGGAGGATCAGTTAGTGCGGAGCCGAGGATGCGACATAGGCAAGGGGAATTGGGGGGGCTCTGGGAGGACAGTGGCATTCTCTCTCATATCAGATACCCCTATGTACTCAGAGATACACAGATAAATACATACCTACATACATTTACAGGCACAAATTACCATCACCATCCCTTTCCCCCCTCAGCTATATACACACAGAGACAAACAGTGACATACACTGACACGTACTGAGAGAAATTCAACCGTACATTCACAAACACAAACATGTGGATACACACAGCAATTCAGGAATTATTCAATGGTGGGGGGGAGTGGTGTGTGACTTGGGGACCCTTATCTGACCTTCCAAGCCTTAGGGAGCAGGTGAACAATGACTCCCCAAATTCCCCTTAGGGCATCCCCCCTCCCTGACACTGTTCCCCACCCCGTGACACTGACAAACAATGATTCAGCTCTCTCACTGGGTGACCCAGATTCCCAGCGGCTGGGCCCCACGCAGCGTCCCACCTGTCAACACTAGAAGGGAGCCAGGCGTCCCGCAACCCTCCCCTCAGGGGCACAGTGCTGCTGCCAGGATAGGGTGGGAAGGGCTCTGAACAGTGCCCAGGTCTCCCTGGGGCTTATTTGAGGGGCATCACAATTGCACAAGGGACTTTGGAGCCCAGACTCTGAACCCCAGACTCTGAAACCAGGTCAGGTTTCTTGCCTTTTTCCACCAGCCTCTCTTTTCTGCCTTGGGTCTGAAGTGGCAAAAGAAACATAGCTCAGTCAGCGGGCAGTAGGTATTTTCTGGGGCCTGGAGCTAGGGGTTTCCCCTTTTTGTGCAGCAACAGTGTGGTGTACTGGTAAAAAGCAGTGAGTCAAAGGGCCTGAGTTCAAATCCTGATGCTGTCATTTATAAAACCTAGGGGAAATCATGCATCTTCTTTGGGTCTTAGTTTCTCCATGTGTAAAACGGGGGGCGGGGAGAGATTGAAGCACACAATTAATAAGTATTTTCTAGTTCTAAATCTGTTAAAATTCTATTATTCACTAAGAATGTGTTAGGAACTCTACAGAAATACAGATAAAAATTTATATATATATATTCAAACACATTTGTATACACACACATTTTATAAACATACATATGCCTACGTGGCTACTCTATATAATTAATACATACATTACCATAGATATATTTATGTATATCAGCATGGTTATAATCTTAAAAACACAATAGATATGTGGACACATAGTCTAATCTAGGGAATACCAAGGAATTAGATTAGAGTCCATATAATCAGGAATTCCTGGATGAAATAGGGGAGGTTAGAAATGTCTGTTTGGGGGCAGAGCTAGACCCCCTCACTGTTTTTGTTCCATGTCAAAGCACATATATATTCATGTACCCACATGCAAATGCTCAAATATGAAAGTTCATTCTGATAAAAAAAAATGAAAGCACAAAACTAAAGAACAGACACAAAGCCCTTGGTAGTTAAAATTGTGAGGGACTGTCCACAGATCTCCATACAATTTCTCTCCTGCCAGCTGGGGAAACCAGCATCTTTTAAGTCTAGATCTTAAAAAGAGAGAGTGTGTACCCCAACCCCAATTCTTGGTGTCGAAAGGTGAGAAGTCAGAAAGATGGAAAGTTTCAAATGGGGGTAGCAGGGGTGACTGCTAGCGATATGGGGATCTGGGAAGAGTGAAGCCTTACTTGGGTCTGGGTGAGGCCCAGCTGGGCCGCCAACTCAGCCCTCTCGGGCAGTGCCAGGTACTGGGCCTTCTGGAAGCGCCGCTGTAAAGCCGCCAGTTGGTAACTAGAGTAGATGGTTCGAGGTTTCCTGACCTTCTTGGGCTTCCCATTCACCATTCGGACCTCCGGCTCCGGCTCCTCCTTCACCGACACTGCAGGGGGAGGGAGGAGCATGGATCAGCCTCTAGAGATCCTCAGTGCCCTCTTCTAACTTCCCCAACTGTGCTGCCCTCCCCTCTCTCCTCTGGGATTTCCCCAGTTCCTGAGCCCCCGGGTACCGGGGTTGGGCAAAAGGAGCACCCAAGGGAGGGAGCCGGGGCCCCGATGAGGGCCGGGGCCAGGCCAGGCTGAGTTTCCAGACTTGGGCTGGGTCTTGGGGCCGCCCACAGCTCGGAGCTCCCCATCCCGCCAGGGTGTCTCTCCAGCTGAGCAATCTCTCCGTGGCTGGGTGTCTCTCGGGCTCGCCCATAACTCGTTTTACAGTTTCTTCCTTCTCTCTCACCCTTCTCTGTTGTCTTTTTGGAAATTCTGGAAGCTTTTTCTATCTCACTGTCTCCTTCCGCTCTGTGTTCTGGTCTCTTGTTTGACTGCGTCTCTAGCCCAACTCTTCCCACTTTCCTTACATCTTTTCTAACGCCATCTCTTTCTCCTTTTCCCTTTTAATTGCCTTCTCCCTTCGTTTTCTTTTTCTCTTTCTCTTCTTTTTTCTGTCTCTTTCATCGCTCTTTCCCCTTTCTTTTCCCTTCCTCCTTTTCCCTATTTTCTCTCCTCTACATAGTTGGTTTCTTTTCTTCCTTAAATCTATCTCCCAACTCTCTCCATGACCCTGGCCGTCCAATCTTTCAGACCTAACTTTTTTCTTTCCTTGGCTACTGAGCAAGTATCCAATTGATCTCCGGAGCTGCTTCAACCTGCCCATTCCAAGGGCTTCTGACACTCACCACTTCTCATTTGTTTAACTCTATGCCTATGGCCCTTACCCCCCTCCCCTCCACCACCCCTTGGGGCAGTGGGCAGTTTATTTCTTCCGCCTCTGGATGGCATCCCCAGTTTACCTGGATCCTGGGCTGGCAGCGGCTGCTCCCGGTAAGCCCCATATTGCCGATAGGAGGCCCCATAGGTATATTCCGACTTGGGCGAGTAGGCGCCAGTGCCTGCAAGCCCGTTGAGATTGAACTGGTGGTGGTAGGCGTAGGGATTCACCGCCTGGCCATAGGGCTGGCCCGTGTAATAGTCGTGCTGCGGGGCGCTGTAGTAGCCCAGGTCGGTGACGGAAGACTCCGGGAGGGTCGGGGAGTCCTTGGAGCCGGCATGGCAGCTGAGTGAGCTGGAGATGTCCGTGAGGATGCTGCTGAGCTTTCGATCGAAAGAGCCGCTCATCTCTGCTGGCTGAGTGGCGCCGCGCCGCCCCCCGAGGTAGCTGCAAGCCGGCCCGAGTGGGGGGGGGGCGAAGTGGGGGAGGGGAGGAGGGAGGCGGGGGTCGCGGGGCTCCGGGGGAGGAGGAAGCCGAGGGGGCTCTCAGCTCATCGCCCGCTCCGGCCGGCGCTAGGTGCCTCTCTCGTCCCGCGTCTCAGCCAAATGCTGCCAGCTCCGCCTGGCCGGCTGGTTATGGGCTTAATTGTGGAGTCGGGGAGGGTGGATGCTGCTCGCTGATTGGCTGGAAGTATTGCCTGGAAGGCAAAACACTTCTGTCTCTCTCTCTCTATGTCTCTCTCCGGCTCCCTCTCCCACTCTTTGTTGTTACCCTAAACACATATATACACACACGCCCCTTAGTCCTCCTCCAGTCAGTCTCACGCCCCCCATGCCCCTCCCCCTTCAAATAAACCTGAAATGTCTCTGAAATGTTATGTCGACTGGGGCTCAATAAAAAGGAGCTAGAGTGGGGAAGTGTGGGGAGGGGAATGGAGCTTGAGAGCCCCTGCGAGTGACCACGTGTGCCTCAGTCCGACCCTGGGCTTGATTGTGGGCCTAGCTCGGATGCGTGTATTACATACGTGTGAGTGACCCGAGGTAGGGTTGGGGGTAGATAATGTGATGTTTATCAATGCATATATACGGACTCGTATGATATATCTACAACCAAGTATATGTGTACGTGTAACTTATAGGTAGTCAAAGGTGAGGGAGAATCCACGGGAAACGGGGAGAGAGTCCGCAAAAGCTTTAGAGAACAAATGGACCTTTCTAAGTTCTTCTGGGCAAGGGGAGAAAGGCCTCGTGGAAGCGAAGTGGGATGTCTTGTGCGTTTGTTTGTTTGCGTGTGTACACAGAATCATAGATGAAAAGCCGAAAGGGAACGCAAAAACCGACTAGACAAAGCCCCTCATTTACAGAAAAGGAAACAGACTCATTTACGTTAAGTGACTTGCTCAAAATCACACAGACTGTGTTTGAGCTATACAGTTTTCTGAAGATAACGATAATTGGAATAAAAGATGATGCTGGAGAACATCAGGAGAAGAGGGAGGGCAGTGAGGTCTGCTTAACTTGTATATTTGAGAGAGGGCAGGTATTGGAACATTTGATTTTGTTTGTTACCTGCATTTCAGGAGAAACTATGAATCTGGAATGTGTCTATATATAGGGGGTCCCCATATAATTTTAAACTATTATAGTTAAAAACCATATTAACTCTTCGGAGACACCAAGTATTTGGGAGTGAGTCTCCTGTTTTGGTATGGTTTAGGGAGGTGTAGAGATGTGTTAGTGGGTATGCTCGTTGGTGCTATGTCTGTCTCTCTGTTAATAGTGGTGGTGGGGAGAACGGGAGGGCTCTTTGTAGTTAGGTGCATGGTGCCTGAATGTGGGCACATATCTGTGGGGGTAGGGAATTTGTGGAAATTCAAGTGAGTGAAAAGGAAGATGGGCATCCAGATGAAAGAATCCTGTGTTATTGGGTGCAAGTTAATATGGGGTTTGTGTTTGCTTGGAAACACATGGATACACAGGGATTTGTACATCTGGATGTAAGCACATCTATACATGTCCTTGTCTGGATGTGTGTACAAAGCTCTCGATCTTTTCCCAAACTCATTTTGTTAAGCCCCCAAAACGCCTTCCTTCCCCACCATAGACGCTAAGTCCTTTCTCTTTCTTTCCTCCAGTCCATTCTTCTCTCATCTCAGCGTCCCTTAGCTCCCCCATGCTTTCAGGGGCTTGACATCCTCTGCTTCATCCTATGAGTATGACACGGCGCTATTCTCTACTTACTCCCCTCTTCTCCAACCTAACCTTTCTCCACCCCTAAACCCGTCTTCATCTCAACATCCGACGCTGGAAAGCCGCAGGAGCCTGCAGGCCAACCCCGACACCTGCTGGTTATTCTTGGAACCGCACACTCGGTACCGCGGGGTCTTTCAGCTTCCTCTCCAAAGCTGGCAGTGTTGGAATACTAAATTAGGCTAGTAGACTAAAGTATTCCTGTATCTCTGTGAAACATGACGGGCTTGGGCGGTGGGATTGTAGGAGTGTGGGACAGGCTTTGAGACCCCACTTTCCGCCTTATAGAAAGATGAGGAGAGGGTCCTATGATTCCCTTGGTCTTTTTTGAAAGACCTACCAAGTAACCACTAGAAGGAAATAGCTTTAAAGTGCTTGTAAAACTCTTCTCTTCTCTTCTCTTCTCTTCTCTTCTCTTCTCTTCTCTTCTCTTCTCTTCTCTTCTCTTCTCTTCTCTTCTCTTCTCTTCTCTTCTCTTCTCTTCTCTTCTCTTCTCTTCTCTTCTCTTCTGTCTTTTCCTCTTTTTTAAGCGAGAGAAACAGTTCAGAAATGAGAGGGAGACATGCTTCGGTTTTTAGGACAGAGGGACAAGGGACCGATCCCTTCTCCTGGGGCGGCCTGCTGCGTGGGAAAGGTGGGGGCGCGAGGAGTGGGGGTGGAAACGGTATCTGTCTGTCTATCTCCGCGTCCCCCCAGCGCCTATCGCCCGCCACTCGAAGCCCGTGGCGGGGCGAGTTTCCACCCGCTCGGGGTGCCCTCTGTTCTGCTGCCAACTGGGCGCCGAGGGAGCCTGGGGCGAAGGGGGAGGGGGAGGGCATAGGGTGCGGCGCAGTTTCCCCTTCTCGGGAAGTTAGATGAGTAGGGGAGTTAATAACAAAAAGTTCTGGGATGAGAAGGGGGTTGGGATGAGGAAAAACGGTATGAGTGAGGGGGAAAGGGGTGCATTTGAAAGCCCCTTTCCCCTTCTCGACACTGGAAAAAGGAGACAACTTAAGAGAGCTTTCCTGAAGGGCTCTTGAGAAAAGAGGGAATATGTTCAGTTTCAGATTCTGCCTTCCATAGTGGTAAGGAGGAAATTGGAAGGATATTTGGATGCAGAAGTTGAAGAGATGAAGAAACTGAGGCCCAGAGAGAAAACAGTAATGTGTCCAAGGTCAGGTAACTAGTAAGCAGGGACCTGGATATTTCGATCCACTGATGATCCAAACCTAGTCTTTCCTGTATATCCCAAGCTGCTCTCATCTAGCTGGTCATATGTGCTAAGTTAAAGTATTCTTCTACCCTAGTTTTAGGATTTGAGGAATGAAAGGGAATTCCCTGTGTTCCTACTCATCTTCCCCAGCACTTAGGATTCCCTAAAATAGGCCAAAGCTGCAGAATTAGGTTCAGAAATTTAATCTATGCAAGAACTTTAAAGAGTTTTTTTCTTTGATTGAACACATTCATCATCATCTGAAATGAGTAAGGCTAGATCTCCAATGACAGTCCATAACTAGTCTGTCTGCAAAATCTTTCATGCCTACTAGCACCAGCCAGAGTTTGAGTTCTGTTGGCACAGCCTCCAAGAAGCTGGGCATGGAGCAGGACTTTTACAAGATGGGCAATGGGTACCTGGGCAAGGTGGTGGGTTCAGAACAGTGAACTGAAATTGAATGAGGCTTTGCCTTTCCATGTCCACAACATATACTCACTTATGTTCTACTTATTGGGGTTTTTTTTGTGGTTTTTTTTAGTTTTTTTAGTTTTTTGCAAGGCATTGGGTTTAAGTGGCTTGCCCAAGGCCACACAGCTAGGTAATTATTAAGTGTCTGAGGCCGGATTTGAACTCAGGTACTCCTGACTCCAGGGCTGTGCTCTATCCACTGTGCCACCTAGCCACCCCTTATGTTCTATTTATACTCACCAATTGATTTATTTCTCTGAAGACCCCTGCCAGCTTTGATAAGGCAATTGTGTCTTGGACGAACATGATCAGTCAATATCTTTTGAGAATATGGTCCCTACTGCTGAAAGTGATGTCTTTCTCCTTAAGTTGTCTTTGAGTTCTTTGTCTCTTCCTTTTATGTTTTAAGCTCTGCCTTTTATCATTCTAATTTTAGATAGACAGACAGACAGACAGACAGACAGATAGATAGATAGTTCACCTTCCCCACTTAGAGGACTATAGAGACCTTAAGGGCAGGGGCACTCTGTAATTTTTCACTTTTATATCACTGGTTTTTAGCACATGGCCTAACACATGGTGGTGTTTAATAAATAACTTTGAATCCAAATTGATATGGAAAAGGTTGCTCTGTCCCAAGACTGGGCAGAAGCTTTCATTAGCAGTGGATTCAAAGGATACATAAGTAGGCATGGGAGGTTGGGGCACAAGAGCTGCCAGAGCTGGCCAACTGTGAATAGAGTATGTAGAGATGGACCCTGAAGACTTCCTTAACCTCTGTGACTCAATATCCTAATCTGTAAAATGAAAGGGTTGAAAGGCCTCTAAGATCTCTTCTAGCTTTAAAATCTGGGATCCTATGATCCTATCAATGGCAGGCTAGTGCGGATTTCCAGGTGATGAAGTGGGACTGACGCCACTCACACTGTCCAACCTGGGGTAGGGCACCTCTCCCTGGGCCAGCAAGATGAACAGGTCCTAGTGCTAAAGTCCTGTTCACCTTTGAAAGGACTCTGGAGTTGTGAGATAGTGGGGAGGCAATATGGATATTTGTACTCAAGCCATAAGAGAGGGATATTAAGTGAGGTTCTGGGGAGGAGCTCATGATAAAAGAGTATTAGAAGAAGGGGAGCACAGTTGTCATGGAGATGGCATGAATTGAACAAATGCCAATAACTTTGAGGGCAGAACCAGGAAGGTGGCTCCAAACCCTGCCCACACTCTCCTGAGCACTGGGTAAAGTTATCACAGGGGCCCAATTCAGATGTCAATGGGCAGAAATGGCCTAATTCACTAGTACCCATTTGTACACAAGACAGCAAACATGGTGATGGGCTTGTATGCAAGGCAATAGGCAGAGTATCATCTATACCCAAATGAGCCAGATTTTGCAAAAGGAAAGGTGTTGTGAGAGAGGAAGAGATGTGATACAGGATGAGGGTAGAGGAAGGAGAGAGTGATATCACAAGTGTCAGATGTCCACAACGTTTGGACAAAGATAAATAATATGCTCACCACTCTTTTTGGCTGCTTCGGGCCTTCGATGGTGGAAGTGCTAGGAGCTGGGAACCAAGCTCTGTGGGCCACTGTTGCCTAAGGATCTGGCACCATCTAGTGGTTCTTAAAGGGAAGGTGGAACCTCTCTACCATGCAAGATATGTGGATGTTTATGTGTGTATAAGAGATGCTGTGTTTGTATGTTTCCAATCATAGAACAAAAAATGTCACAGATGGAAGAACACTAGTGATCATTTAATCCAACACCTTTCATTTTACTTGTGATCTCTAAAACATTTGCATGGTCTCTTTGTAAGATTGACCAGTCTCCTGAATTCTCTTTCCTCTCTGAGTTTTCTGGTATTTTTCTTTCTTGGTTCTCTCTTCTTCTCTGTCTAACTGTTCCTTCTCAGTTCCCTTTGTTGTATCTTCATCCAGTTCACATACACTAAATGTTAGTGCTCCTCAAAGTTCTTAATTTATATTCTTTCTTGGTGACCTCAGGACCATCAGGGAGTTAGAGTCAGAAAGATAATAATATAAATCAATCTTAGACATTTATTTACTGAGTGACCCTGGCAAGTCATGCAATCTCTGGCTATCTCAGTTTCTTTTACTCTAAAATGGAATTAATAATAGTAGAATTCTTGTGAAAATCAAATAAAAAAAGAAAATCAAATGAGATAATATTTGTATGGCACATATTAGACACTTAATAAATTCTTGTTTCCTACCTTATCATCTTTATATAGATAGGGCTTTATACTTAATTCTGGTTACTCTTTTGAGCTCCAGTCCCATTTCATTACCTGATAGTTAGATATTCCAAAATTCAAATTCAACATGGCCAAAACAGAATTCATTATCTCTCCCCACCAAAAAAACAACAACCCTTCTTTCATCCAAAATCCCCATTACTATCCTGAATACTATTCTCCTTTCAGTGTCATTCTTGACACCAGTCTATATTGCCATAATCTAGTCATTTGTATCCCCATTTTTCTTCCATATATTTCCTACCCTCAATTTATACTGCCACCACCCTAGGTTAGGCTCATATGAACTTTTTCTAGACTATCTCCATAGGTTGATTTCTTTATTTTTTGAGGGAGAAGACAAGGATTAAGAGGTTTGGGGGTTAAGAATCTTGTCCAGGGTCACACAGCTAGAGTAAAGAATCTGAGACTGGATTTGAAATCATGTCCTCCCGACTCCAGAGCTGGTGCTCTATCCATTGTGCCACCTAATTGCCCTTCATTCCAAAGTTTTCATGCTTCACATCTCTCCTGACTCCATTCCATTGGCTTTCACAAGTTGTCAAAATTATTATCTGTCCTGGTCACTCAATAAACTTCAGTGGCTCCCTCTTCCCTCTAGGATCCAGTATAAAACACTTTTCATGGTAGATAAAACTCTTCAACATACATTCCCTTCCTAATTTTCCAGTCTTTTTTACAAATTACTCCTCTCCAAACAATATTCCACCCAACTTGGTTGGCCTACTTTCAGTTCTTCACTAACAATGTTCCATCCACCACCTCCATGTCTTTCTATGAGCTGTTCTTGGGCTTGCTCTCAGTGCTTTGTTGCATCCATCTCTCAGAAGTTAAGGGCTTCCAAGACTCAATTCATCTGAAATCTTCTCTTTGAGGCTTTTCTCAGACCCCACAGCCTCTGAGGTTTCTTTGTATCTACTCTTTGTTTATTTTGCATTTGTCTATTTTGTATATACCATCCCCCAATAGTATGTGAGCTCTGATGACTATTTTTACTTTTTACTCCAGTGCTCAGCACAATTTCTGTGCTAATTTCTGGTACATTATAGGCATTTACTAAATGCTTGTTGAGTGATTAATTGATCAATTGAGTGACTGGAGTCACTTTTCTTTGGGCTTCCTTTTCTCTATCTGTAAAATAGATTAAGGGGAGCATTTGAATGGATGCTTTTTATAGCCCCTTTATAAGAAATGTATTTTCAATCCTCTAGGATCATAGATCCAAAAATCTAGGCCCAGAAGAGTGAAATTACTTGCCCAAGGTCACAGCATACCCTGAAAATACTTTACAGAGAACGGCACCTAATCAATCACTGACACATGAGGAACCTCAAGGAGGACCATTCCTTTTTTTAGAAATTCCTCAGCAGTCCAGCATCAGGTCATAGCAGCAGCTTGAACATTATTGATTCTGCTTCTATGGGTGGCAAAATCATTGTTGGAACAAATGATGGCAAAATCAGAACCAGACTACCCAAATCTCATGCTGACTTCTTTCCAATTCACTCAATTTTCCATGTTTGGAAAGTTGGAGCTATTTTTGTCATTTTTCTTTCCTTCATCTTTCATTCCCAAATCTTTACCAGATTCATTCTATATCCAAAGCACCTCTTGCTTCCATTCCCTTCTCTTTATTTCCACTGGAACCACCCTCTCTTAGGCCCTCATTACATGGGCTATTGCAATACCCCACCAACAGGTCTTCCCACCTTCACTGTCTCTTCACTCAAATTCATCTTCCTCATACCTGATCTGAATAATCCTTCTTATGCATACATCTAATCTTGTTACTCCCTATATTCCAGGTTACATTCACCATGTGTCCTAGGGTGACCATAGCGCTTGGTTGTCATCATCTCTTCCCTGTAGTGCTGGTGCAGCTATAACACTAGCTCTTCTGGCTCATACAAAGAAGAAAAACTCCATTTCCTTTCATTCCACTGAGTCACATAAGAATTAAAGAATAGAACTTTACTAATTAATTATGGATAAAATAACAAAACCCAGTAACTGTAGGGTATAGACTGTCAGAGTTGGAAAAGAGACCTTGGAGACAGACTGATAAACTCCTGAGAGACCAAGCTGGATGTATAGGACAAAAAAGACAGTTTTATTTTCATAGAAGCAGTATAGGGTGATGGAAAGAAGGAAGGAAGATCGTGGGTCCAAAACCTGCCTCTGCTATTAACTACTAATTAACATAGGCAAATCACTTAAACCACATGTAGTTCAGTTTTATCTGTAAAATGGGAATTGTAATAATACTCATAATGCCTGCCCTCACAGGATTATTCATAGGATCAAATGAGTTAATATATGGAAGATATTTTACAGACTTTAAATGCTTTATAAATGTCAATTATTATTGGTGTATTTTTTCACAATTGAGCAGCAGTTTAATTAGATTAGATAATAGCATGGTAAATATTTAATGCAATGGACACATATATCATGAAGCACAATATTTTACTTAACTCTTTACTTCAAGCCTTCAGGGAAAAATCTCCATTTTAATCTGGATTCCAGTCTTTCCTTAGGCTACATCATGTTTAGCATGAGGAAGAAAAGCCTAACCCAGAAATTCAATTTATTGTCATTGATCTCCTTTCTTCCCTAACTATTGCTCCATAAGGGAGGAATACAGTCACCCCAGGAAAGGATAAGTGCTGGGATTGATGTGGGGATTTTCCACTTGGGTTGTTGCTACTTCCATGGGTCAAGGTAACCCTATCTGACAAGTAACCCTATCTGAAAGGCTGGCTCAGCACCCTTCTCACCCTTTAAGCTGTTTACAATAATATCCTCCCCCTTCCAACTTCAGAGAGGCAGTTGGCATAAAGAATACTAAATCTGGACTCAGAGGACCAGGGCTCACATTCTGCCTTTTCCACTGATTCCCTGGGTCAGTCTTTGGGCTTTATCTCATTGAGCCTTAGTTATTACCTCAGCTGCAAAATCAGGTGGTTTTAGTAGGCTATTCATTTGTTTATTTTATTTTTGGAGACAATTGGGTTAAGTGACTTACCCATGATCACACAGTAAATTTCAAGATCAGCATTTGAACTCAGGTCCTCCTGACTTCAGGACTGAAGTGCTATTTTTTTAAAAAAGAAATTTAAATAATTTAAAAATTTTGTGTTTTAATAATAATTTTAAAAACAAGTTCTGCTGATTCTTTTTATAAAAAGAATTCATCAGAAGTTCTGTGGAAGTGCACCATATTTCTGAAACTGAACCATCCCTTGTAAAAACCAACAGTGGAAATTTATGCAAAGGTACCTGATATAGTGATCACATCTGATAATGTATATAATATTCAGTCTACCCAGTCAGTATGTTTTATATAGTAAAACTATATAGTTTTATACAGTAATTTTGTAGTTCACCTTCTTTTACTTTTAAAGTGTCTACTTCTTATATAGTCTTGGATTTTTGTTTTTGTGGGGATTTCTTTTGGTTCTTTTTGTTTTAGTTGGGTCAGTTCATACAGATTGTCCCATGTATTTATGAATTGGGGTACCCAGATTAAACAATGGATAGAGTACTATGCCTGGAGTCAGGAAAACTCATCTTCCTGAGCAAATCATTTAACCCTGTTTGTCTCACTTTTTTCATCTATAAAATGAGCTGGAGAAGGAAATGGCAAACTACTCCAGTATCTTTGCCAAGAAAACTCACAAAAAAAGACAACTACAAGGACAACAAATTGCTTAATTCTAATATTTGTCCTTTTTGACTGCACAAATGATATTGTATTACATTCTTAAACACAAGTTATTTATTTACTTTTATTAAAGCTATTTTCCAGTTGATTGATCCTCCACTGTTTTCCTACTTCAATTAATCATCATGCTTGATTTGAATAGTCTTTCTTATGCATAGATTGGGTCTTGTTACTCCATCAGTTCATATTTTCTACTTCTTTGTGGCCACAAAGAGTAAGGCCATGAAATTTCTGATATATACTGGAACTTTGTTTTTGTTTTTGATTTCCTTGGTAAAACAAACTATAAAGTGGGATTGGTGGGTCAAACAGAAAGAATCTGAGGTGTCAAGCATGCCAATTGGTCCAGCATCCAGAACTGGATTACAAAATAATTGGAAATATTTGACAAAATAAATAAAAATATAATAAAACATAAAATTACATTTTATTTTTTCCAATTGATATTTTATTTTATTTTTCCAAAAGTTTTTCAACATTAATCCACATGTATAAGCTTATTTTTAAAATTGCAAAATTTCTTTCCACTCTCCCTTCCCAACCCCCTCCCCTCAGCTGTGAATAGTCTGGTGAATATTGTACATACACATTTGTGTTTAACATGTTAACAGATTAGTCATTTTCTGTATGAAGAATTAGGATTAAGGGGGGGGAGAAAACCATGAGAGAGGAAAGAAAAACATAAGAGAAAATTTTAAAAAAGTGAATGTGGTGTTCATTCAGATTCTGTAGGGATTTTTGGTTGTTTTGCTTTGTTTTTCTTCCTCTGAATGTGGATAATATTGTCCATAACAGGTCTCCTAGGGTTATCCTAGCTCTCTGAACTGCTGAGAGGAGCTGCATCCATCAAGGTGGATCAACTCACAATGTTGTTAATGTGAACATTGTTCCCTTGGTTCTGCTTCCTTCACTCTGTATCAGTTCCTGAAATTTGTTCCATGATTCCCTAGAGTCTGGTCATTCATGATTTCTTATAGAACAATAGTACTCATAACATTCATATTCCATAACTTGTTCAGCCATTCCCCAATTGATGGGTATCCTCTTAATTTCCAATTCTTTGACACTACAAAAAGAGCTTCTTTAACATTACATTTTAAAATGAAGTCAATACACAGCCTGCAGAGATCCTTAAATGTGGATTAGGATCCTCCATTCTATTTGTGTATGATATTTCTGAACAAGAGGGTCCCTTAAACCTCTAAATTTATAAACCTATGATATGACTATTGCATTAACCTTTAATAGGTCCTCAAGTCTTTAATCTCTTTCCTCTCCAATCTTTCTTACAAATTACTCTTAATCTATGCTGCCATGAGAGGTAGGTGGTAGTAGAATGCTCAGCTTGGAGTCAGAAGGACTCATCTTCCTGAGTTTCAAATTTGACCTCAGACACTTATTAACTGTGTGACCATGAGCAAATCATTTAACTCTGTTTGCCTCAGTTTCTTAATCTATAAAATGAACTGGAGAAGGAAATGGCAAAGCAATCCAGTATCTCTGTTGAGAAAAGCCCCAGTGAGGTCACAAAGAGACAAATATAACTCAACCGTAATAGTTGCCATATTGGTCTTCTTAGTATTCAGGGAGAATCTTATAAGACAGAGCCTGCTTCACAGGCCTGTTTTGAGAAAATGGCTTTATATTAATATAGAGGATAAGAACAACGTGAACAGTTTGTTGTCATTTGCCATTTTCCTTTTTTGAGATCTTTTAACAAATCCCCATTTTCTCCTTGTGAAAACCCAAATTCCTTAGCTTGGCAATCAGTCTGGCTCCAATCTACCTTTCCCTTCTAGTCTTATTTCACACTACTCCTCTTTTGTGTACCAGTTGTATTCCAGGCAAACTGGAGTATTCGTGTCTTTCTCCACCTTTACATCCCTATGCCTTTACTCATACACAGAGATGGAATGCCTACTCCACCCATCACCTCCTATTGACATCCTTCAAGTGACAAATCACCTCCCTAGAATGCTTTCAAGCTTACAATGTATTTTTCTCAAAAACCACCTTGTGAAATGAGTAGTGCTAGTATGATTATGTAGTTTATATTTTATGTAGAGTTCTCTGGGTTGGTATTGAAGTCAGAGGATCCAAGTTCAAATCCTACCTCTGACAATTATTACCTGTGAGATCTGGATCAAGTCACTAAATTTCCCTGGATCTCAAATTTTCTAACTGTAAAAATGAGATGGTTGGACTAAATTGCCATTACTAAAGTTATGATTCAATGACCCTACAAAATGGAATGGTCAGAGGGCTTAGGCAGGTTGTCCAATAATAAAACTTACATTTCCATGACATTTTAAGTTTGGCAAAGTACTTTCTTCAAAAGTTCCCTTTGAGGTATTCAGTGAAAATATTATTGTCTTCATTTTATAGGTTAGGGGACCAAGGTTCAAAGAAGTCACACAGCTGCTAAGTGGCAGAAATTGGATTCGGAGATCACATTGAGCTAGGAAGTGCCAAAGCTGAAGTGCCCAAAGGTCTCTGAATTCTTTATATTTATATTTCCCACATCCAGCATACCTACATCCATGCTTCAAGTACCTTCTCCTTCTGCCCTCCTATGGAACCCCTCAGCCTATCAGTGAGCTCTTTGAAAAACCTCTATTTGGAGGAAGGTCCAGACCAGCCATCATTAATTCTCTAGACACCTTCTCCCCCACCCCTTCCCAGCTCTATGCTGTTTTTTATCTTACTCAATTTGAATATAAGATCTGTGAAGGCAGGAGCTTCTTTTCTTACTCATATTTATATCCCAAATGCTTGTGCCTGACTTAATAAATATTTATTGATTATTATATTCCTCTTTTGCCATTAATAACAACAATAGCAACAACCACTGTAATAGTTATACCAGATGGGTAGGTAAGTGCTGCAAGGGATAGAGTGCTAGGGCTAGAGTCAGGAAGAGGTGAGTTCAAATCTAGTGTCAGAGTCTTAGTAACTGTGTGACCCTGGGCAACTCACTTAACCTTGTTTGTCTCAGTTTCCTCAGCTGTAAAATGAGATGGAAAAGGAAATAGCAAACCACTGTAAGAAAACACTAAATGGGTCGCAAAGAGATGACTGAACAACAACAAATGTGCCATACCTTGTCTTAAGTGCTTAAAAATATTAACTCATTTAATCTTTACAACAACACTGGAAATAAGTGCTATTATTACCTCCATTTTACAGGTGAGGAAACTGAGGCAGGTGGTAGTTAAGTAAGTTTCCCAGTTAGTACCTGAGGTTGGATTTGAACTCTAGACTTCCTGACTCCAGGTCCATGCTCTTTCCACTGTGTCATGAAGCCTTTCTTTACTCTCTCATTTTGGAATTTAAAGAATAATAACTATTCACATATATCTGTCTACTTTCTTCACCACAACCCTATGAAACAGGAAATGTTTTCTTCTCATAACTGTTTTCATAATAGCTTGTGAATCTGACAGCAAGGAGAGTTCAAGATGTAGGTACAGGCCATCCAGTGACCTTATTTGGTGTTTTGTGGCTAAGATATTGAAGTGATTTGCTATCTCCTTCTCCAGCTCAGTTAGAGAGTTAAGTGACTTGCACAGGTTCACACTGCTAATAATTGACTGAGACCAGTTTTGAACTCAGGAAGGTGTCTTCTTGACTCCAGGCTCAACATTCTAGCCACTATGCCACCTCTACTTAGGTTAGAATTTGACAGCATGGTTTAGTGGAAGGAGAGCTTAATGGGAGGATACAGGTCCTGAGTTTAGATCTCAGTTCTGCTTCTTCGTCAAGGTATAAATTTGAGCAAGTGACTTCAACTCTGTGTACCTCAGTTTTCTTTTTGTAAAATAAAGGATTTAGATTAACTGACCTCTATTGTACTATATACTATAGTCCTATGATCTTATGAGATATTTATAAATCATTTAATATAGTACCACTTGGTAGTTACTTAATAAATACTTGTTTCTTTCTCCACCCTTGTGATCTCATTTCTGTGATTACTCCGATGACCAGCAGAAGATGAAAATCCATATACTATGCCTTAGAATCCCATATGACTCCTCTCACTCCTTTTGAACTCAGATCTTCCTAACTCCAAGACTTGTGCTCACTATCCACTATGTCACCTAGCTGCCCCAACTTCCCTCTTTAAATTAAATTTTAATTAAAATTAAAATTTAATTTAAAAATTAACATTAAATTTTTTTAAATTACATTTTTAAAAAATTTGGGGTTTTGGTTATTATTAATAAACACAAACATTCCAAAATCCAGAAAATAACATAAAGAAGGATTGTACATGGAACTGGGAACTTTACTTAAATACTATTTATTAAAGTGAACAAGGCAGTAATAAGATTACCATGTTCATGTTTCTTCTGAATCTTCTTTGCCTTTCTATAGACCCACCCTTAAAGATCCACCCAATGAGTTGGAGACTTTCCATTGGTTTTTCCTTCTTTATCTTCATGATACCACTGTACCAAGCTATCTTATCCATCTACTGCTTCACTAGCAATTTTGATGCATCAAGGATTAACAAAATGTGATGGAGCAAGTGGCACAAATTAGGTCTTCAAGTTGATGCTTTGAGATTAATTCAGTTTGAAAGAAGGGTGATGGTAGAGATGAGAGATCCCAAGACATAAGTCATAAAAGACCTGGGGAAGAGAGACTCATGAAATTCTCATGGCAGGAATATTGCCGATAGGGAGTCAGGGGCCTGAAGAAGGAGAGTAAACAGGGCAGGGTTGGCCCAGGGAATAGCCCACCTGAGGTGTGACAGGCAACTGAAGGAGAGAAGGAAGTCCCTCAGGGATCTTCCTGTTTTAACTAATTATCCTTGCTTACTATTAGTTGCCACTAAGCTCAGTAGTATAGTTGCCAGTGACTATTCTCTAAATTTTATTACTTTGGGGCAAAGCCCTTATTCTATGACTCTGGACAAGTCAATTAAACTTTCTATTCTCTATTTCCCTCATTTGTAACAGCATGAGGTTGGACTAGAAATCTTCTAAGGTCCCTTCCAGGTTTTTGAGCTGGAACTTTTAGCCTCAATTTCTTTCTCTATAAAAATGGATATACTAAGAGCATCTATTTCCTAGAATTATTGTGTGGGGCAACTAGGTGATGCACCAGCTCTGGAGTGAAGAGGACCTGAGTTCAGATTTGACCTCAGACTTACACAGATTGGGCAAGTCACTTTACCCCAATGCCTTGTAATTACTTAAAAAAAAATAGAATCATCATGAGAATCAAATAATGTATATAAAGCAATTTGCAAGCCTTGAATGTTAACTGCCAACATTATTATTGTTTGAGAGATTCTATGATTCTTCTCCTAGCTGTGACTCTTTGACTATAGATCAGCTCACCTCCTTTTCTGATACTTTACATCCTTGGTGATATCTTTTAGGCCACTTCGATGGTAATGTGCAATATCCCCATTGTCATCTACCCACCATGTCTTTTCCTATTGCTTTTTGGGTTACTTGAAGTCCTTAGTCTTCAGAGATCACATACTCCATGGTTTTCAGGTAATGAGAATCCTAGAGCACCCTATTGGTATTAAACTGAAGGCTTTGGGGGTGGGAGGGTCACTGGGATCACCAAATATGCTGTACAATTTCCCAAATTTAATCCAACTTTGAACTTTTCTTAGGCACTTATCTTAATGGGATCCTCATTATATATCTATCTGTACATAGCATTTCACTTAAAGAGAGACAAGATTTCTTTTTTTTTTCAAGTAATTCTTTTATTTATTTTTTATTTTTTAATTTAATATTTATTCTCATTTTGGACAAATAATGTTTTTTATACATTAATAAAATATTCTTGTTTAAGAGTAAACAAAATACCCTCCCCCCAAAAAATATAGACTCACTTGAGCGATAAAGGGGAGAGAAAAAAATTTAAATTTAAATTTAAAAAATAATAGTAATAATTGTAGGTATCACCAGGTGGCGCAGTGGATGGAGCACCAGCCCTGGAGCCAGGAGCACCCGAGCCCATATCTGGCCCTGTACACCCAACAATTACCCAGCTGTGTGACATGCAAGCCACCCGAGCTCCACTGCCCTGTAAAAACAAAAAAAAAGGGGAAAAATAATAATAGTAGGGGAGGCTGGGTGGTGGATAGAGCACTGGCCCTTGAGCCAGGAGTATCCAGGTCCAAATCCAGCCTCAGACACCCAACAATCACCCTGCTATGCGGCCCCAGGCAGACCACCTAGCCCCATTTTCCCTGTACCCTGCACCCCCCAAAATAATAACAATAACAACAATAATAATAACAATAATAATAATAATAATAATAATAATAATAATAATAATAATAATAATAATAATGCTTCAGTCTGTGTTTCAACACCACCAACTCTGTCATGGGTGGATCACATTCTTTATGATAAGTCCATCACAAAAGTTACTTCCATATTTTTCCACTGTTGTCATTGCTGATTGCAACTCCCTCCTTTCTTATTTCTCCACTACCATGGATATTTTCTCTCTCCTTTCACTCTGACTCTACTGTAGGGTCGCTGAGTGGCGCAGCAGACAGATCCCTGGCTCTGGAGCCAAGAAGCCCTGAGCCCCCATACTACCCCTTAGGCTCAGCATCCACCTGGCCCTATGGTCCCGGACAGGCCTTCCAATCCCAGCCCCTTGCAAGAAGTAAAAAAGAAAATGTGTTATATCTGACCACCCTTCCCCCATGGTCCATCCTCTCCTTCATTCACATCCCCATCCCTTCCCCCTGTCCCCCCTTCTCCTTCTTACTCCAGAGGTCTATACCCCATTAAGTATATATGCTATTTCCTCTCCTAGCCACCTCTGATGAGAGCGAAGATTCCCTCATTCCCCCTAGCCTTCCCCCCTTCTGTATCATTGTAATAGCTCATTGGAATAAAGAAAAATCTTATTATATGAAATATCTTGGCCTATTCCCCCTTTCCTGTTTCTTTCTCCTATTACATTTACTTTTTTTCCTATTGACTCAATTTTTACACCATATTTTATCTTCAAATTCAGCTTTCTCCTGTGCTTCATCTATAGAATCTCCTTCTACCTGCTCTGTTAATTGAGAAGGTTCATATGAGTATTATCAGTGTCATTTTTCTATACAGGAATACATGCAGTTCATCATCATCAAGTCCCTCATATTTTCCCCTTCTCCTCCAATCTCTATGTTTCACCTGAGTCCTGTATTTGAAGATCAAACCTTCTGTTCAGCTCTGGCCATTCCAACAGGAACATTTGAAATTCCCCTGGTTCATTGAAAGTCCATCTTTTTCCCTGGAAAAGGACATTCAGTTTTGCTGGGTAGTTGATTCTCAGTTGCATTCTAAGCTCTTTTGCTTTCCAGTATATTATATTCCAAGCCCTATGAGCTTTTAATGTAGTTGCTGCTAAGTCCTGTGAGATCCTGATTGCAGCTCCATGGTATTTGAATTGTGCCCTTCTGGTTGCTTGTAATATTTTCTCTTTGACTTGGGAGTTCTGGAACTTGGCTATAATATTCCTGGGGGTTGGTTTTTTGGGATCTCTTTCTCAGGGGGATTGGTGGATTCTCTCCATTTCTATTTTTCCCTCTGCTTCTAGGATATCAGGTCAATTTTCCTGTAGTAATTCTTTGAAAATGATGTCAAGGCTCTTTTCCTGATCATGACTTTCAGGTATTCCAATAATTTTTAAATTATCTTTCCTAAATCTGTTTTCCTTATCAGTTTTTTTTTTTTAGATTTTTTCAAGGCAATGGGGTTAAGTGGCTTGCCCAAGGCCATACAGCTAGGTAATTATTCAGTGTCTGAAGTCAGATTTGAACCCAGGGACTCCTGACTCCAAGGTCAGTACTCTATCCACTGCGCCACCTAGCTGCCCCTCAGGTTTTGGTTTTTTTTTAGGTTTTTTGCAAGGCAATGGGGTTAAGTGGCTTGCCCAAGGCCACATGGCTAGGTAATTATTAAGTGTCTGAGACCCGATTTGAACTCAGGTACTCCTGACTCCAGGGATGGTGCTTTAGCCACCGTGCCACCTAGCCACCCCTCAGTTGTTTTTTCAATGAGATGTTTCACATTTTCTTCTAATTTTTCATTCTTTTGGTTTTGAAGTATTGAATCCTGATTTCTCGTAAATTCAGCAATCTCCCTGAGTTCTATTCTTTGTCTGAAGGATTTGTTCTCCTCCGAGAGTTTTCTTATCTCTTTTTCCATCTGGCCAGTCCTGCTTTTTAAAGCATTCTTCTCCTCAATAACTTTTTGAACTGTTTTATCCATTTGACCTAAGCTGGTTTTTAGCATGCTATTTTCTTCAGCATTATTTTGGATTTCCTTGACTAAGCTACTGACTTCATTTTCATGTTTTTCCTGCATCTTTCTCATTTCTTTTCCCAGTTTTTCTTCTAACTCCCTCATTTGATTTTCAAATCTTTTTTGAGCTCTGTCATAGCCTGAGCCCAACTTTTATATTTCTTGGAGTCTTTGGATGCAGGAAGTTGTGCTTCCTCATCTTCAGACTGAGTGTTTTTATCCTTCTTGGACTCACAGGCAAAATATTTCTCAATGGTATTCCTCTTGTTTCTCTGATTGCTTATTTTCCCAGCCTAAGCCTATTTTGGGGGTGCTCCCTGAGCTTTTGGGACACTCCCACAAGTATCTCAGTGTGTGAGGCTCTGTCCTCCCTCCTGGTCTGTGAATAACCATAAGCTTCCCCCTCTGCCATGGGGCTGAGGTGGGGGGGGGCCCTGCTGTTCTATGAGGGTGCCTAGACTGCAGTCAGGATCTGAATGTGGTCAGAAACCCAGAGACCTGTTCCAGGGGCAGAGCTGGGAAGTCTCTTTCCATTCCCCTCCCTAGGTTCAATGGGCTCATGCCCTGGGGGCTCCTACTTACTAGCTCGGCCTGCTTCTGTTTCCTGGATCTGGACTGCCTTGGCCACACTGCTCTCTGTGTGCCCTGAGGGCTGGGCTTAACATACTTGCTCTGGCAGAGGTCCCCCCCATTCCCCCAAGTTGTGCCCAGTGCTCCCTGGGGTGTAGATCAGGAAACTTCCCTGCTGCTGTGAGCTGCGGCTCCCAGCGCCCTGGGGCTGACTCCAGGAGGCTGAAGTTCTTTCGCTCTGGAGGGCCACCCCTCTGGTGGGCTGTCCCTCCAACCCCAGGGAGCAGAGCCTTTCTGCTCTTTTCCAGGTTACCTTGAGTAGGAGAACTGCCTCACTGGGTCCCTCTGTGGGTTCTGTCTCTCGAAAAATTTTAGTTAGAGTCCTTAGTTTGTAAGTTTTATGAGAGAGTGCCTAAGAGACGATCCTCTCTTGTCACCATCTTGGCTCTGCCTGGAGACAAGATTTCTTGAAGATAGACTCTTATTCATCTTTTTACCTTTTGCAGTACAGTGCCCTTAAATATAGCAATGTCCTTAAATGTGATATGCTTGTTGATTGAACAAAGTAAAGAATGGACAGCCCCCATGATGAAGAGATACCTTGGTTATAGTTAGAGATCTAGATGAAAATTGCTTATCATCAGGGTCATTGTTGTTGGTTCTTCTTTCTTGAAGAAGACCAATGACATCACAAGGGTGATGCCTTGACTTGAGAATGAATTGGATTTAAGCGAAGCAGAACTGTACAAAGTCATCAACCTCACTCTTTCCTTCAGAGTCATAGGAGTCCAGTGCAAGACATAAATCAAAAAGACAGATGATGAATCCTCTGTGGACATATACATCCCTAGTGGAAAGCTTGATTGGACAGTGTATCCTTATCATTGAAGTTATAAATACATTCAAGATTTTAATAGATGAGGAGGGGGAGGGATGGTAAAATAAACATATGAAATTGAATCAGAATCCCTTACATTTACCATCATTTCCTTTCTAGTATTGCTGAATATTCTTTTCCAAAAGTACTAGACACATTAAAAGGACTTTGGCTGACCAATTGGGCAAACTCTCTGCCTAACAGATAAGATGTACTAGGCACAGAAGGGACTGAAAGCAGTATATGTAACTATATATAAATTATATGTAACAATTACTTCCCAATTTTTGTGAAAAATTATTATGCAACTCCTCCTGATATTCAGAAAATATTTTCTTACTTATTCTTATAATTTCATAACACATGTTTTAAGAATATAATAATATAATGTAACATACATAAACAGTTGATGATTGATGAAATTCTTAAAATGTTCACATTTGTAACTCTAAAAATAACCACAATAATATTAAGAATATAAGTTAGCCTTGATTTTGGAGCAGTTTCTTAAAAACTTTAATATTATTAGTGACATTGTTACTCACAATTCTTTTTTTAAACAATTATTGAATATTTTATTTTTATAACAACTGTAACCAAAAACTCTTTTTAAAACAAATTAGATGTGAAAATGGAAGTAAAATTTTTTCCATTTGTTTGATAAACTTTTTTTCTGTAGCCATACCATAATAAGAGTTTCAAGTACTTGATAAGATTTTCATCGTTTCAATAAGCTATCACTAGACAAGCTATTTATCTTTCTTGTTCAAATAGAGTAAGACCAAGTATTTATCTGTGACTTGTGAATACTTTTTCTGTCAATACCTAGGATTAGGTTTTAAAGAAAGATGAAAATTTCTCTGTACATCAGTTAAGTGGTCAAGAAGCTAATCCTTACTTTCCTTTGTATTAATTTGCAGAATAAATACTTTTAAATGAAGGAATATATCAGAAATGTTATTTTGTAAATTTATTTTCTGTAACTATTTTTCATAATTACAATTATTTTGTTTGAATGAATGATAAAGCATTTATTAAACATTTACTGTGTTCTAAGTGCTATGCTAAGTGTAAAAATAAATGACAATCTCTGTTCTCAATAAATTTACACTCTAATTATAGTCTAATTTTAAGGGAAAGAAAGATTTAAAAGAAAGATCACCTAGACGGTAGATGAATATTTCTGTATCCAAGCATGAATTAGAGGGTCTTATATTGATTTATTTAGAACACTCAATTTAAAAAAGTATCAAACATATACCAAATATACATATTTCAAGAGGAAATGTTTTGTTAAAAGTTAATTTGCTTTAACTTTAGTATTTTTGCTAAGAAAAAATGGTAATTTCTTCTTTTAACCTAAACATCCTTTGTAATACTCTAGGTCAAAAATAGGGCTATGGATTGGTTAGAGGTTAAGCAAGTTGAGGAACATAAAAGCAATCGAAAATTATATCATTGTAAGAAATGGTAATTGAGAAGGAAAGAGAAGCATGGAAAGACTTAGTGAACTGATGCAATGTAAAGTAAACAGATCCAGATAAACAATACACAAAAAACTATAACAATGTGAATGAACCAAAAGCAATTATAAATCAAAACTGAATGCTGCATAATTATAATGATCAAGTTTGACCCCAAGGGGAGCTATATTAGAAGACACCTCCCTCCCTTTTTTGCAGAAAAGAAAGATGTAAGTGTAGAGCATTGCATATAATAATAGACTTAGTTGATATATTGGTTAGTTTTGCTGAATTGTCTTTTTTATTTGTCATAAGGAATAGCTCTCAGGGTGGGAAATTGAACAACAATTTGGAAAATGAAGGTGATGATGTAAGAGCAGAAGAGACCCTTTTGGTGGGGAAAGCAGTTTGGGTTAAGTGATTTGCACAATTAGTAAATATCTGAGGTCTGATCTGAGCCCTTCACTCTTATGTCCTATCCACTGTACTACATAGCTGCCCTGGACACATTTTTATTTATTTTTTAAATTTATTTTTATTAAAGATATTATTTGAGTTTTACAATTTTCCCCCCAATCTTGCTTCCCTCCCCCGCCATGGAAAGCACTCTGTCAGTCTTTACTTTGTTTCCATGTTGTACCTTGATCCAAATTGGGTGTGATGAGAGAGAAATCATATCCTTAAAGAAGAGAAGAGAAGTGGATACATTTTTAAAATATTATTAATCTGTCTTTTTGGGGGGGTCTTTTTTATTTATTTTTAACATTAATTTTAAAAATGTCAGATTCTATACTCTCTTCCTCTCTATGGCCCCTTTCCCACTCATTGAGAAGGCAAGCAATATAATACTCATTATGCATGTGAAGTCATGCAGAATGTATTTCTATACTAGTCATGTTGCAAAAAAAAAAAACCCAAGAAAAATAAAGTTTAAAAAGTATGCTTCAGTTTTCACTTAGAGTTTATTAGTTCTCTCTCTCTCTCTCTGGAAATAGATAGCATTTTTCTTCATGAGTCCTTTGAAATTGGCTTGGATAAAAATATTGGTCAGAGTAGCTAAGTCTTTCATCATTGATCTTCGTTACAATATTACTGAGGGTTTTTTTTTAACTTATTAAGGCAATGGGGTCAAGTGATTTGCCCAAGGTCACACAGCTAGATAATTATTAAGTGTCTGAGTTGGATTTGAACTCAAGTCCTCCTGACTCCAGGACCGGTGCTCTATCCACTGCACCACCTGGCTGCCCCTACAATATTACTGTTACAGTGTACAATATTCTTCTGGTTCTGCTCATTTCACTTCACATCAATACATATAAATCTTCCTAGATTTTTCTGAAGTCTCCACCCTTTATAGGACAATAGTAATTCATCTCCATCAATTATCACAACTTGTTCAAGCTATTCACTAATTGCTGGGCATATTCAATGTCCAACTCTTTATAATATGGCTATCTTGATGTGACTCAAAGGAGATATTTTTAGATTCTCCTCCTCCCACCCTTCTTCAAGGAGATTTTAAATCCTGATTAAAAAGGAAAGCAGGAAGTTGGAACCAGAGGTTGGTCACTCTGCTTTTCTCAGAGAGAGTGGGTACTGGGCTAGAATTATATTTATTTGTTCCCTTAGACTACTGAGAGAAGTAATTTTAAAGTTCAAACTAAAGTTCTAATTGCTGTTTCTTAATGCCCCAATCTCTAAATCTAAGATTTGTCCCTTTCTCCAGACACCTGTCCCATTATGAAGATATGTAGCAAATAACAAAGAAAACAATTTAAACAAATTGATAGCAAAATAGGATTCAGAGAAAGTATATATTTGAGAATATATTCTAAACAATACAGATTGAAGGATCTCAGCTCTCACTGAGAATGAGATGGGGGAGGGTAGGGAGGGAGAGAGAGAGTTCCAGATTTCACCTAAGGGGGAAAATTCCCCAAAGACCTGATTATAGCAAATTGGGATTAGGAACATGATGGAGGACCATTTCCCTTACATGACCTGAAAAGACATTGGCATTGAAGATCTTGTTTCTATCTAAGCTGGAAGTTAGAACACAGGGTCTTTCTTCTTTCCCACTCACCAATCTGCATTAAAGAGGAGAGATTGCCATACCAATGAATTTGAATCTTAGGTTACAAAAGAAAAGTAATAGAAAATTGTTTTCAATCTACATTTACTTAAGCAAATGAACAAACAAGAACCAATGCTTTGGTCCTAGAGCATCACAGTATTTCCCAGTAATATAAAAGTGCCTTATGTTCTGTCCTTCCCATCATCATGGAATTTTTCAGAGATTTTCTTTTAAGGATTAAACAAAATAATAAAATTAATATTTTTAATAACTTGAAAATCTGAGTGTAGGTCCTCAATAATATTTCTTAATATGGATATTGAAATTGTTCAAATTTCATTTAAGTATTAATATGCAATGAACTAAAGCCATTTGAATATCTATATAACTTCTGACATTAATAAGAAGAGGCAGAGGCACTAATATGTGGCAGGGGACCATCAGGCTGATGATTAAGGAGAGATGATTTGTTTCAGGTCAAAAATGGAGCAAGTCAAAACCCTGCTCATCAGTAGTGAAATTCCCCCCCCCACCGCAGTTTTTTCACTCCATTTCCAGCTAAAGAAAGATAGGGAGATCAGTCTCAAAACCACTACTACCACCACCACCACTACCACCACCACAAAACTTCATCAGTGTCAACATTTTAAACTAGTCCTTGCAACATTTCATCCAGACATTCACTAATCCATCCAATGACATCTAGTGTCATTGGAGTAATCAAATAAAATTATGTTTCACTCTTTTGTTTTCATGAAAATGTGTGGTGATATCATTAATAAACTTGAGTAAAAAAGCTTTCTCAATATGAATTTCTTTAAAATTTATTTATTTTTGTGAGGATTTTTTTCTATACTGACCCCACCCCCATATATACTTAATTCTATCAATCTGTTTTTCTTATCTTTGTTCTCTTTGGTCCCATTTCTACTCAATAATTACCTAAGGAATGTTAGTGATTTTAGGATCCAAAATTACTTAAGTGATTTTAGGATCCAAATCTGGTGACTCCATGATCCTTGATGAATAAAAGAGATTATTGAAATAGTTTTTGTAAAATGTTTCTACTTTTCTTCCATTTGTAGCCTTTTCATTTTCTTGATTTCTTTGGAATATCCTTTGTGCTGAAGTCACCAAGTATCAGAATGTATATTAATTTGATTTGGAAGGTATTAACAAGTTGTTCATGTAATTTCTCTACTAATTCATCCTCAAGAACCAATATCGATGAATAAGTTTTAATTATTTTCATGGTGGTATTTTTGTGAATACTTATCATTAGTACTGTAATTTTTTTTAGGGGCTTAAATTTTAATTAAAAATTACATTACAGTTTAGACAAAAGCCAGGGTGAAATTAGTGTTTAACAATAATTCTAAAACATCACAGTTATACAAAAGAAATAAAAAGGCCTGCAGCGGTCCAAAAAAGCAACTTGTTTTATTGCACCTGGGTGAAATATGCTATTTTTGGTAGCATAATACTCATTGTACCACATAAGGAAAGGAGGGCAACCAACAAGTTACCATTGCTTTACAATCCTAACTCATGTGGGCCCTGTAAATTAAAAAAAAAAAGTATATCTAAACATTCAGCAAAGCTCTTTACAACTGCTAAAGAAGGCTTAACATGCTTTCCTTACAGCAGACTTTAATTCCTGATGCATATAGAAATTCACTTTTTCAGTCTTTCTCCCTTTTTTGCCTGTCCAGCCATCATGGTGGAAGCTCAGCTGTCATCTCATCATCATGTCCTCTCATAAAACATTCAGAATCAAGAGGTTCCTGGCCAAGAAACAGAAGCAGAATCGTCCTATTCCCCAGTGGATTCGGATGAAAACTGGCAATAAGATCAGATACAACTCAAAGAGGAGACACTGGAGAAGGACCAAGCTCGGGTTATAAAGAATGGCCAGGGAAATGAAAGACATTCTACACCAAGACCACCTCCCCCTCCCTACCATTGCACCCATCCATCCACCCATTCATTCATTCATTCATCCATCCATCCATCCATCTATCACTTAAATCGCCTCATTGCCCCCAATAAGAAGTAACTACTACTGCTGCCCCTCCCATTTTGGAAACCTGTCTGCCAAAGTGCAGACGTCAAAGAAAACCCCCAGCAAAGTATTCGACTTGTCTTGCCCTTGAATGTCTTCATCTCTTGCATCCATTCGTTCGGTAAACTGTGTATTGTTATATAGTTTAAATTACTGTTCTCTCCATCTCTGTGTGGCATTTGTCTATTTGAGGTTATGCTTAAGAGGCAGAGATCATCCCGCAACAAGTTATTCCTGTCAAGAAAAACCAAGCTCAAGCCCTGCCTCAAACAAGCCTTCACAATAACCTCTCTGTGTTTTGTTTTGTGTTCTAAGGAGTTAGAAGAGAGCATCTACCTCACATGGTTGTTGTGGGGATCTAAGATTTGCAAGCCTTCAGCGGAAGCCTCCAGTGCTGCTAATCCGAAGCTGTCTCAGCCAGATTATGCGCAGCTGACTGTGTTCATTTCTCTAACTCACAGTCAGAGAAGTAGCCTGTTTGAACCCCTGCTTATTTCACACAATAAGCTGTCTTCGTTCCTTGTTGGGAGGTGGTAAATTAAGTGTTGGCAACTTTCTTAAAAGTTGTCGGTTATTTGTGTGTTTGGGAAAGCCCAACCTTTTTTGTTAGGAACTAGACCTGGTCCAGGTGAATGGCTTCATAATTTTCTGAAGATGCAATTCTGCTAATAAAGGGCTTCTACAAAAAAAAAAAAGAAATTCACTTTTTCAAATATACTGTTCACATGATGCAACATCTGCTAACACCAGAACCATCCAGTGACCTGGTCCACAAAGAGGGCCGGGAAGGGAGGAAAATTCAGTCTAATTTATAAGTGACTTTACAACACGGTACCATGGCTGCCATTTTTCCTTTCATAGTAACTACTCTTGATTTTGTTCATCTACTTCTGGGGACAAGGAAAAGTGACAGTGAGGATAATAACAACAACACTCAATAAGAAAGTAATTCCTTGGTTGCTATATATAAAAAAGGTCTCCCGTCACATTATATATGGCGGGCAAACTGGAACTAACTTCAGGAACCATATAAAAAAAAGGTTGTAAACTCATAGAAAAGATAACTTGTAGCCTGGAAAAATTACAAAATTGATTTCATTTAAACCTTGAGAAACCTACAGAAAACCCAAAGAAACCAGTTACCCCATGGGGCTCTTTGGTGATCAGAGATGTGGTTTTTAAAGTTTAGCCTGAGCAAGTTTGGCCTTCAAGTTTTCTTCAAGTTTGTCCATGAACTCGAATGTATTCAGGTAGTCAGATCGCATCACATTGGGCAAACCTTTAATACAGGCAGCTAAGTCCTTGGTCATGAAACCAGACTCGATGGTCTCAACACAGACTTCTTCCAAAATTGTTGCAAATGTACTGAGCTCTGTATTGTTATCCAGTTTAGCTCGGTGAGCTAAACTTCTGGTCCAGGCAAAAATAGAGGCAATTGTATTAGTGGATGTCTCTTGACCTTTCTGGTGCGTGTGATAGTGACGTGTGACTGTACCATGGGCAGCCTCTGATTCTACTGTCTTGCCATCTGGGCAGATTAGCACACTAGTCATCATTCCCAGAGACCCATAGCCTTGTGCAATGGAGTCAGACTGCACATCACCATCATAATTCTTACAGGCTCATACAAAGCCTCCTTCTGATTTCATGGCTTGGGCTACCATGTCGTCAATGAGTCTATGCTCATACCATATCTTTTTTGGCTTCAAACTGGGATTTGTATTGCTTGTCATATATTTCCTGAAAGATATCTTTAAAACGCCCATCATATTTCTTCAGAATAGTGTGTTTTTGGTACTCATGTACAGAGGCCAGCCTTTAGACAGAGCCATTTGGAAGGAACTGTGTGCAAAATTCTTGATTGACGGGTCAAGATTGAACATTCCCATAGCAACACCACCACAATCTTCAAAATTATGGACCAAATATGTCACTTTTTTGCCCCCTTCATTTGGTGTATAGGTTATCTCCACTTTTCCAGGCCCAGGAACTACAAAGTCAGTTGCTCTGTATTGATCCCCATAAGCATGGTGGCCTATGATGATTGGTTTGACCCAGCCATTCACAAGCCTGGGGATATTTTTGCAGATGATTGCTTCCCTGAAGACGGTCCCACCCAGGATATTTCGGATGGTCCCATTTGGAGATTTCCACATGTTCTTCAATTTGAACTCCTTGACTCTCTTCTCATCAGGGGTGATGGTAGCACAATTAATGCCCACATTGTATTTTTTAATAGCTTCTCCAGCATCAATGGTGACCTGGTCATCTGTTGCATCACAATTCTCTATCCCTAAGTCGTAGCTATGTAGATCCAAATTCACATATGGGAAAATGAGTTTTTCCTTAATCAGCTCCCAAATAACTCGAGTCATCTCATCTCCCTGCATTTCCACCACAGAACCTCCATTGATTTTTTTGGACATGTTGCTTTCAATCTATCTGCGGCCGGGCCAGGAGTGCACAGAAGCTGCCTGTACTGTAATGTTATAAGAAGACCAAATACCCCATGAAATAATGAGTTTGGGGTATATAATAAAACCTATCCCACCAACTACATTTTCTGTCTTTCCAAGGTATACCTGTGATTTATCCTTCCATTTAGCTAAAATTTAATTCTTTCTTCTGTTTTTTTTTTTTGGTATAGCAGTAATGTCAAGCTGGATATGATTCAGTTCTTTCCACAATTTATCTACTTATTGCATCATTAGTGATGTTATCCTCTTTAGCTAAAATTTAATTCTTTCTTCTGGATTTGTCTATGGAAATATTGTCAAACTTGATATGATTCAGTTTTTCCAGCAACATATCTACTCATTACATCATCAATAGCACAAGACTTGTATGTTTATATTGGGGAAGGATTTGTTATTCAGTCTTGCATGATCTTTGTGACCTTGAAGACTTTATTCAAGGGATTTTCTTGGCAAAGATATTGGAGTGATTTCCCATTTTTTTTCCTCCAGTGGACTAAGGCAAAGAGAGGTTAAGTGACTTACCCAGGGTTACATAGTTAATAAATGTCTGAGCTTGAATTTGAATTCAGGGCATTGAGGTGGTACAGTGGATAGAGTGCTAGACCTGGAGTCCCAAGTGACCCGAACAAGTCACTTATTCCTATTTGTCTCAGTTCCTCATCTGTAAAATGAGCTGGAGAAGGAAATGGCAAATCATTCTAGTATCTTTGCCAAGAAAATCCCAAATGGAGTCACAAAGGGTGAAACATGACTGAGATGACACCACCACCACCAACTTCTTGACTCCAGACCCAGCTCTTTATCTAATGAATTATATAGCTACCTTACCAACAGTCAAATTAAAATTTCTTGACAGTCTAAAAAGTAGTGTCCTTCCAGGCATTGTTTACCCTACTTCCCACCACTCTCCACTGTTACTGAGTTTACATTGGAACAAAGGCCATTTAAATTTTTTCTCTGTCTCATGGTTTCCATGGCCAAAACAGTTTCATCAACTAACTGTCCAACCTTCTGATGATGTGCTTCACCATAATTAGGTGAAACGGTCTTCAGAAAGCAGACTTTGTTATCAGGATCATATTTGAAGCCTTTCCAACATGACAGACCTTGCTGAAGCTTGGTCATCTTTACATGATCATCTTTACATCATGATGAGGCATAAGAATAAAATTTTGTGGATTAACCCAATGTATATATGTAAGCAAATCAGTATCTCTATCTATATCTGTTGCTTCATCTACTTCAAATGTAAAATAGAACATTTTATTTTCTTAATTAATCAATCACATAGGTGGTCTTTAGACATAAAGCCAATTCTTCCTATTTTTGTTACCTGCAATTATAATCCAAAAATTCTTTATATATGATTAAACAAGCATCTTTTAAAACATGAGAATAGCTATAAGTAGCTTGATATTTTTCTTTTTTCTTTTAAACATTCTGCAAACAAGACTTTCCTGGGGAGGTGAATAGAATTTTAGAAAAATTTAGATATGATAGATCTCTGGAGAAAATTCAATGGGGATTGAAAAGACTATGCCTTTTTCTCAGCAGTACATGGCACTGACACAAAAATTGACTGTGTATTAGATCATAAAATCCTCACAGTCAAAGGCAGAAAGGCAGAAATATTAAATGCATCCTTTTCAGACCATAATGCAAGAAGTCAATAAAGGGCAGTGGAAAGATAGCTTAAAAATCAATTGGTACCTAAATAATGTAATCTTAAAGAATGAATGAATCAAAGAACAAATTATAGAAACAATCAATAATTTGAAGAGAGAGGGAGAGGACCAGACTTGTGATTTCATTGCCAGGTGTAGAGCTAATCTATTCCTCTCATTTTGCATAAAAGGAAAATTAGTTATTGCAAGTGACTTATCCAGGGTTACATTTACATTAAATCATAGGGCTAATATTTAAATATAGTCCCTGGACTCCAAATTTAATATTCTTTCTGCTTCTATTCTCACCATTCTTCAAATTCCTGTTAGTCTGGGTGACTCTCTAATCCTGATGCAGGAAGGAGGAGAGATTGATGGGGAAGAGCCTAAGGATGATCATCACCTTATGCAGTGGACAGAAGGCTGGATTTATAGTCAAAAGATCCAGTTTTGAATCCTGCCTCTAATAATGATAAAGTTGTGATAATAACATTGTTATTTGTGTGACTTTTGGTAAACCAAAATAACCATTTCTTCCTCTGCAAAATGAGATGGTCAGACTATGACCTCCAAGGGTTCTTTCTCTCTGTAATCTATAATCTGAATTAGAGGAGGTAGTGGATTCCTCTAGCAGGCATTTTGTGCATTTATCTTCAATAGCCACCAGATGGCAGACTTGTCCATTCTTGCCTTTCATAGGCAAGAGAAGATGATTTATTCATTCATACAATGTAGGTCCCGAGAATCTCCTATGGGACAGCTCTGTGCTGTGAGCTATGAAAAGAACATAAACGTAATCCTCACCTCCTTGGAGCTCATTCTCTATCTGGAAAGATAGGATTCAAGGCCAAAAATAATACAACTCAGTTGGAAAATTGTTTTCATTGTAAACTATGAATTACTTTATGAAAACATGTTTTAAATCTCCAAGAGTGAAAGAAATGTAAATTCAAACAACTCTGAGGTTTTGACTTATTCCTTGAAAATTGACAGATATGATTATCCCCATCCAGAAACAATCGATTATGGAACAACCAATGGAAAGACTAGTGTACTGATACATGTTAGTGGACTTGTAAAATGATCCTAGGATTTGGATATCATTTGGGAATTATATAATAAAAGTAGGTAAAATTCCAATTTATGCATCCATCCCAGACAAGTGAGAATCTCTCCTGAAATCAAAGATCTCCCGAAAAAGGAGATGTCATACAGTTTTCTTATTTCCCTCTCATTCTTATGATCCAGCCTGAATCCTTCCTTTGAATGATGTTCTTTGTGTGAACTTAATGCCTGATTTATTTTATACCTCAACATACAAGATATGCTCCTTAGAAGACCAGACTGGGATTTGAGGGGACTCATACCTAGGTCTGCTGTTAGCTCCAGGTTTTTTTTTGGGGGGGGGGGGAGTTCAGACCTGATCCTGAGGGATAGCCCTGGTCCTGTACTGCAGTCAGGTAACCAAGGGAAACATTTATTAGCATATTAACATACAAAAGCATATTAAGAGCCACTTGATTGTTGTCCTTTATTCTTTTTTATTTTTTATTTTTAGCTTTTGAAAGCTAATGGGGTTAAATGCCTTGCCCAAGGCCACACAACTGGGTGTCTAGGTTGGATTTGAACTCAGGTACTCCTAACTCCAGGGCTGGTACTCTATCTACTGTGCCACCTAGCTGCCCCTATCCTTTATTCTTAAAGAGGAACAAAATGGTATTACTATGATAGACTTAAGTTACAGAGTGTCCAACTATGGCTGATCAGACCAATACAAACTTGGAATCCCCAGCCACAGGTTGGGCACAAATAGTACAAATATTAATTTGTGCATCTCACATTTCTTTTGAGCTACTGCAATTCTGTTTCACTCAGAGCATAGAGCCTACTCTGTTATGGGCAGCCCATTATAAGCATCTCCCATGTTATCCACTTAATTCCAAAGTTCTTCAGTGAGACCTTGAGAGTGTCCTTGCATTACTTCTTTTGACAACCATGTGAGCATTTTCCATAGTTCTCCAAAAATAGTCTTTCAGGCAAGTATTTGTTAGACTTTTGAGCAACGTGATCAATTCATTAGAACTGCACTCTGTGCATTTGAGTTTGAATATTTGTCAATTTGACTGAAGAAAGGACCTCAGTGTCCAGTATTTTATCTTGCCTGATGATCTTCAGAATCTTCTTTTTGGTTTTTGCAAGGCAATAGGGTTAAGTGATTTGGCCAAGGTCACATAGCTAGTAAGCATCAAGTGTCTGAGGTCACATTTGAACTCATCTTCCTGACTCCGTGGCTGGTGCTCTAGCTTCTGCATCAACTAGCTGGCCTCAGAATCTTCCTAAGATAATTCAAATGGAAGTGATTCAGTTCCCTGGCATAGTGCTGTCAGACTGTCCAGGTTTCACAAGTATACAGTGATGAGATCAGCACAACCGTCCTGTAGACTTTCAGTTTGGTAGGCAGTCTAATAAAAGTCAATAGGTGTATACTGATTCCAGTACTGGACTGGACCCAAGCAAGTCAGACAGAAACCAAAGTTCAATATATAACAAAGTATCTGCAGTATCCACAGTAGCATGCTTTGTGGTAGCAAAGAACTGGAATCAAGGTAGGTGTCATAGATTGGGGCAATGACTGAAAAAAAACTATAGCATATGAATATGGGGGATGTAACTGTATTCTTAAAAATGACAAATATGAGGAATTTATAGAAAAATGAGAATATTTTATAAGTTGATGCAAAATGAAATATTCAGACTCCAAAGAACATAGTACATGGTGGCTACACAATGGAAATAAAATGTCAATATAAGAAAGTCAAACTTTCAACAATTAAGTAAGCAAAGAAGAGCAGATGATGCTTATACCTTTCTATGACTTGGAGGTAGGAGACTGCTAAGGGCAGAATGCTGTCTACTTTGCCAGATGGGGGTCCTGTTTGGAAAGCTTTTGTTTACTTGGGGTTTTTTTGTTCTAATGGATGGTTTAGTCTGGGGAGATGGTTTTTTTCCCAGAAATGATTGTGATATGAAGACAAAATACATAAAACATTTAAAAATACATAACTAATTCAGCATGTGCTTAATGCCCAATAACAGTTCCCTAGATGATAATAAATGTTATCAGAAGTTAGAGGAGGGAGTGATCCCAGTGGAAAAGAATGGTCAGAAAAGACTTCTTAGAAAAAGAAGCACTGTTCGCAATTTAATAAACAAGGAGGAGGGGAAGAATTTTAGACAAAGGAGCATCAGAAGACAAGGCATGGGAATAGGAATGATCAGGGTGGGTGCAGGGGAATAACAAGTCTAGATTATAAAATTTTGTTAGGAGAGTAATGGGAGATAAGATTGAACATGGTAGGTTAGAACCAAGCTATATGATAGAAGATTTCAAACTCAAGAATTGATTTCCATTTGGGAGACAATAGGGGGTTATTGAAAGTTCTTGAGCAGAGGAGTCATATGATCAGATTATGCATTAAGAAAATTATTCTGATAGTAAGTAGGAAGCATGGATTGTAGAAGGGAAAGATTAGGGGCAAGGAGATCACTTGAGTTATGATACTTATGTAGTCTGAATCAGACTAGCAATGGAAGTGGAAAGGAAGGTTTGAATCTGATAGAGGAAGTGTAAAGAAAAATGAATAAGACTTGGTGACATATTGGATGTTTAGAGTGAGGACTGGCTTTCATTGAATAATAATCAGTCCCAGTCCAAGTTTCTCTTTTCTTGGATTTTGTGTTCTCTTGTTTGGATTTTGATCACTCAAAAGTGAGTGTAAATAGCAATTGTTTTATATTCTGGCCAGAAACTCTGGGGGTCTTTCCCTCCCAGAGGATTCTTTTGGGGTGGCAAACTAGGTCATTTTTTGTCTTAATTATCCCTTAATTACTGAATGGGCATTGCTTCATACAAATTGAGATCTGGAAAGACCATAGTTTTAAAAGACCAAAGTCATCCACTGCATTCTGGGCCATCATCAGTCATCTTGATTTTTGTCTTGCCACTGAACTCTGATGACTCTAGAGAAGAAAGTGAGGCTAATGACTGTGCATGGATCTGTCTTGCTCAAATCCAATTCCTGCTCAAGTCAAGGTGATGACCTTGTGATGTCTGTGGCCCTCTTCAAGAAGGAAGGACAAATAACAGCCTGAGATAAAGGGAAAGGGGAAAAAGGAGTCCTAGATTTTAAGTCTGGATGACTGATTTGGTGTCACCAGCAGAAATAGGGAAATTGGTAGGAATGATCAATGTAAGGAGAAAGATAATGATGTATTAAATTTGAAATGTCTGAGGAATTCCCACCTGATGTCCAGAGGACAGTTGGAAACACAGATCTATGATTCAAGAGGAAGATTGGACATATATATGTGGAGAGAGAGAGAGAGAGAGAGAGAGAGAGAGAGAGAGAGAGAGAGAGCAATATTGGAGTCATCTAAGTGGAGATGATAGGTAGATCACCAAGGAAGAGGAGTAAACAGACAGATGATAGAAGTGAGTTTTGGGAATCTATACCTAAGGGGGCTGGAGAAAGAGAAATGGAGACTTAAAGAAGAATCTCAGGATTCTAGTGTAATCTAGACCAAACTATTTAATAGAAAGTAAAACAGGCACAGAAATCATGTGCTCATGGTCATACAACTAAATGGTAAGTGGTACCAAAACCTAAGTCTCTAAAGGAATTCTAGAGCATCCTACTCAGCTCTCTTCACTGGCATTGATAAAGAAGCAATCAGAGAAGTTTGTTGCTTGTTTGGTTATTGTCCTTTGTTCTCAAAGAGGACCAAAATAACACCACTATATTTGGGTCAAGGCACAGTGTGTCCAACTGTGGTTGAACTTAGAATACAGGCTTGGAGGACTCTACCACAGGTCAAGCAAAAATAGTCCATATAAACATTTGGAGTGGGGATGGCTCTAAATTTGTACATTTCCCATTTCTTTTGAGTTACCACAATTCTTCTTTGCTCATAGAGCACAGTGCTTTCTTTGATGTGGCCATGACATACTGGGAGGTCCTGGCCAGCATCTCTCATGTTTCATAATTGCTTCTAAAGTTCCTCAGAGAGATCTTGAGAGTGTTTTTGTGTTGCTTCTTCTTACCTCCAATCAGAGGGGCAGTCAAGATAGTACAAAGTCAATAGAACTGAGTGTTCAGAAAGTTCTAAGATTGAAAAGTCATGCCATCCATAGCACCATTCCTACTCCCCAAACAGGTGAGAATATCTGACAGACCTTTGTCACTCTAGCCCAGACAGGTGAGAATATCTCCTTTGGCCAAAGACCTCCAGAAAAGGAGATAATATAGATTTCTTCCCTATTCTTTCTCCCTATCAGAAAGTGCTCTTTGAAGTCTAACCTAAACCTTTGGCTGAACTCAATTCCTGTCTTCTTTAAGACCCTGGGCATGCAAATTGTACCTCTTGGAAGACAAGTCAGGTCTGAGCCTCCTGGATAGGCCCAAACCTGTGCTGAAGCCTAGATAAGAGGTTTTTCTGTGTATATTATGGACCTTTTTGTCAGTCTGGTGAAGTTTTTAAGTCCTTTCTTGGAATAATACTTTTAAATGCAACATACATAGGATTATAAATGAAACTGATTTTACTGAAGTACAATTATCTATCTATCTATCTATCTATGTGTATATATGGTATATATAAATGTATATTTAAATATGTATATTATATATATGTATATATGTGTATATATATATATATATATATATATATATATATATATATATATATAAAATATGTATAAATGTTCCTGATCTGGAATTTTATTTTCTTCTTTTTATTGGAGAAAAAGAAATTTCTCTGAGTTACTTTGTAATTTGATCCTCTCCTCAAGGGTTCAAGCGCCTATTGCTTCCATGGCATGATCATTTTCTTTCTTGCTTAAATTCTTTTGTTGGCATTATTGTTGACTCTGCTGGTCTACACTTCTGCTAGTGTTGATCACCTGGTGATGCTGCTGGCACAAGCCCTCTGTTGACACTTATCCCCATCTCTTAAACTAAAACTCCTTTTCCAGGAGGCATACTTCCTGAAATCTAGTGTTAGCTGGAAGGGAAGGACTTGGTCACCCAGACCCTCCACTGTCTCATGCCACAGGGGCAGTGTAAGCCAATAGCTCATGAAAGGATAATTTTGCTTTGTATTCATTTTCATCTCTCTCCAGCCTGGTGAGGAGTAGGGGTAGAGAGATAAGGAGGGGTATGGAATGCATGAAGATGTAGAAAAGGAACTCCCACTTGAAGGAGTTCCTATAGCTGTGTCATTGGGTTTGAGGTATCACGAACTCCCTGGTAAAATCAAAAGCCATCCAGGAGTTGAGTAGAAATTATTTGGGCAAGTAGTCATTATTTTTTTTTTGCAAGGCAAAAGGGGTTAAGTGGCTTGCCCTAGGCCACACAGCTAGGTAATTATTAAATGTCTGAGACCGGATTTGAACCCAGGTACTCCTGACTTCAGGGCCGGTGCTTTATCACTGCGCCACCTAGCTGCCCCAGCAGTCATTATTTCTAGACTAACCCATGCAGAACTCATCTTCCCCTCTGTTTGCATAGGGAATCCTATACTTGATAAGAAAAGACAAGGTTTGAAAGCTCTCCAGCCACATAGCCTTACTCCCCAGAGGCTTTAATTAGATACCTTGGGGTTATAGCCACATAACTGTGTCATAATCCATTAGAAGTCTGAGGTTTTCCTCCATCTGTAATCTTCTTTCCAACCTCAAACCACCAGCCTACATGTATCTCCTCCCACTGTGCCCCTTCCCACCTCAGGTGTTCCTGTAGTTTATTTCCTCCAGCTAATCTCAAATATGTCAAAGGGCAGAACAGGCTGAAGGGTCAAACCCAGCATGGACCCTCATCCACAGGTGTAGTAAGAGTCAGGGTACCAGAGGAGCAATAATAATGTGATCCTTGTGAAATAGGGACAAAATGGATGGTGGCAGCAACACCAAAAATCCAAATTTGCATAGCCCTCATTGCAAATGAAACTTTCACTATGAAACTTGCCTCAGTGTTTTCTCTAACTAGTCAATAGGAATGGGATTGTTTTATATTGATGTATCCTCCTATAGAGGCCCTAGGGTCCCTTACTTTTCTCAGCTCCAGTCAAAAAGGAATTGAGAGATAGAAGGGGAAGGATGTCATGTCTCTTTCTTAAAAAGACAAAAGTAATTTCCATCTCTCCAATTCTCTTTTTTTTATTTTTATTTTTTTACAAGGCAAATGGGGTTAAGTGGCTTGCCCAAGGCCACACAGCTAGGTAATTATTATTAAGTGTCTGAGGTCGGATTTGAGCTCAGGTACTCCTGACTCCAGGGCCGGTGCTCTATCCACTGTGTCATCTAGCTGCCCCTCCCCAATTCTCTTTTACAAGTCAGAATTGATGGCTGTCAAATTTTTGCTCAAACAAAGCATAATAAGGTGATTAAAAACAAAAGAGCAATAAGCACAAGTAGGGTTGAGAGAAAACAACTCATATGGATAAGAAATTGATTGAGCAGTATGCTTACTATAGAGGAAGAATCAGCTTCTCCTTCCTTTCATTTGGCAAGGAAAATAGAAACCAGATGGGTTGGATATTTAAAGCAGTAGGCTGCTCTATCAGTGAGGGAAAGGAAACCATCAGAGACTCTGTGCATGTGTTTGGTTTGCTGGCTCACATTGTTCACTTTTGACAGTCTCTCTGATTTTCTTAGGGTCCAGCAACAGCAGCTCACAAAAGTCCTAGAGGAAAGGGGCATGGAAACAGAAATCCCTGCCCACCATACTTCCTTCTGCATTGATGAATCTTGTCTTTCTCTTTCCGAGATATCTCAAGTTCAAGTTCTTGAACCAAATTCAAGATATCATTGCTCCTGATATTTGTAGACCCATCCCACCACAAGTTTCCTCCTCATCCCATTGTTCTGAAGTCTTGTGGTAGGACTTAGAATTTTACTGTCTAGGAGGTCTGCCTCCTCACTGATTTGGCTGTGATATCAACTTCCCAACCCTTGCCTGCCATCCTTTCAGGATCCCCTCCCTCAATTCCTGTCTTCTCTAGGGTGCAGGTAGTGGAAGTCATGAAACCATTCATTTATCGTTTTTGAGATCTCTAAAGTGATTGATTTAAGGAAGAAGCAGTGTCAGAGATAATGGTTATAGCTCTGACTTTTCTATGTAACCTAAGTTTTCAAGCTTCAGACTTTTTGCATAATGCTGGATATAGAGAAATTCTTAATTGGTGGAGAGAATATTGATGCAATGTTGTATGACTATATGAGGGACAGAATAGGTTCTAGACATTTTTTGAGACAATTCCAGGGAGGAAAGTAAGAAAGAAGTGGAAATTTGCAGACATGTAGGGGGAAATGACTCCTTAGCATGTCCCTGATTTCCAGAACCATTATTTCATTCTCCTTGTGTCAGCATTCTTTCCACCAGTCAGGAGTCTCTTGCATATCCAGTCTCATGTAAAATACCCTAGGCTGAGAAATATGGTTTATGTTCATAGGGTATCTGGTCCATCATCCAAGGGAGTAATTTTTGTAGAGATGTGACCTAGCATCTGCAGATGCTACATCCCCCACCTTCTCATCAGTTATAGTTTCTGAAGGCCCAGAAAAGATAGTTCTTGCCACTAATGTCCTTGGAACTGTCAAATGGTTCAACATCAGAAATGAATATGTTTTCAATGATGAAAAAAGCCTTTAAAGAAGATTTATTACCATCTACCTTGTTACTGCATCCTAAGAGCAAGGTAAACTTTCCCATATAATTTTAAGCAGAAACTTCCTGCATATGCTGTTTCCTTTATTGGAATGCGAGCTTCTTGAGAATAGGAACTGTATAATTTTTCTCTGTATATTCTTGGAGCTTAAAACAGTGCTCTGCACACAATAGGACTTAATAAATGCCTTTTAATGAATGAGTTCTACAAATTTATGTGCTAAAAATTCTTTTTTTTAATTTTTCATTCAGGTCAGTCATAAAGGTGAGAACCAAGGATAGACTACAAACTAGGAAGACTGGCAAGCCTCTTGAATATTACTTTTTAAAAATGTAATGTATTATCATAGAAAGAAGAATGGAAAAGAGATTATTATGTAATCTTGCTTTGATTTTTTTTTCTTTGTGAGACCTTGGGAAAGTTGGCTAATCTCTCTGAGCTTCAGTTTTTTCATCTATAAAATAGGCATAATATTTGTACTACCTGCCTCATAGAGTTAGTGTGAGAGAAATACTTAATAAACACTAGAGATGTGTGAATCATTGCCAGAAAATTCTATGACTCATACGTATTTATTTTGTGTTGCTAATTTGACTTGCAGTCAAAGAGAAAATTTGGAGAATTTACGAAAGAAATTTGGAGAAAGGTCCAAAGCTTCACAGGGAGCAAAATATTCAAATCTTGCTTGCCCATGCTCAAAGCATTCACAAAAGTATGACCCACAACCAGATCAAGGGATCCTAGATCACAGATATGGAGCAGCCATGAACATTGGAGACCATTTGATTCAATCCTTCATTTTTTTTTTTTAGATGAGGAAACTGAGACTTGCTTCTAGTCACCCAGGCAGTCAAGAATCAAAGTCAGATTCTTAGCTGGGTCAACTGACTCTGTGGGTTGTATTCTTTCTACATGGTATGCTGAGAGAGCTTCAGAATGATGGGTATCCTGGCCCATATAAGAGGAAGTTCACTTATAGCAGGAGAGATTTAGAGCTGAAAGGGACTTTATCGATCCTTAAGTAAAACACCCTTGCTTTGCAGATAAGGAAACCGAGGCTCAGATAAATTAAATCATTTCTCGTTTACTTCTTTTTTTAGGTTTTTTGCAAGGCAAACGGGGTTAAGTGGTTTGCCCAAGGCCACACAGCTAGGTAATTATTAAGCGTCTGAGACCGGATTTGAACCCAGGTACTCCTGACTCCAGGGCAGGTGCTTTATCCACTACTCCCCCTAGCCGTCCCCATTTCTCATTTACTTTTGATTAATCAAATTAATAAATGGATGGCTTTTTCTTATGTAACATACAGCTATTGGAACCAAGATTTGAACCTGGACCTACTCGCTCCAAATCCAACATTCTTTCCATCTCACTAACCTGCTTCTCAGTCATGAGTGTGTTCATGGAATTGTTCCAAGCACTATTCTTTTGTTACCAGGTTCCAGATCTGCCCCGAGGTTAGATTGCAAGCAGGGCTTGGTAAAGTGGTGATGACTTGCTGCTTTTTGGTGGTGGTGGGGAGGGGGTAGTGATCCATCATTAATCCAAGGGTACTATCTCCCAGAGACTCTTAGTCAACCCCCCACAACACAGATGGAGTATCTTTTCCCAAATATTCCTGGATGGCTAGAAAATTCTTCCATCATCCCACCCCCAGGGCCCCTGCTCACTCTTGACTCACTGCCCAGCTCACCCTCAAGGTATCTAGGTATGCCTAAAGCCACTGGCATCTTGCCCATGTACCCAGAGTGGAGATGCCCTTCCTTTAGCCCCCTGAAATGACTCCCCTCCTCCAATGGGAGGCCTCTGTCTACTGAGACTTTAATCAGGTTGGTTGTTGCCCCTTTCCCTCTCACTCTATCCCCAGTCCTATTTGGCTGACAGGATTGTTCTGCACATCAAAAAAATAGCACAGACTCTCCCTATCCCTTTCTCCCACTCTGTGCCAGGTGGAGTGGGAGTCCCAGACCTTATCAGCCCATCACATTCCGGACATTCCCGACAGACGGGAGAGGGGGGTGGGGGAGAGAATGGAGGGAATGAAGTTTGACTTCAATATCCTGTGTACTGAGCTAACTCCTTTGCCAGTCTACTTCCCTACCCCCACCTCTATCTGAGGTCTTAAACTGTTTCCTTTCCCTGTAGACTTTTTTTATCTCCCACTTTTTTCAGATATTTTGAGACACTTTCCTTCTTTCTGCCTTTGGCTTTCTCTTTCTTTACCCTTTCCTCACTGTCCTTCTCTTTCTGGATTTTATAGGAGATTATGGCAGAGATTTAGGGAAAGAATCATTTATCCTAATCCTCCTAGAAGTTTTCTCCTCCAAATCCACTAGACTCCCCTTCAATCACAGAAGCCCTGGCTAAAGTAGGATGGGTGGGTGTCAGGCCACTGTTGTTCCCTCCCCTACACAAGGACAGATATTCCTTAAAGGTCCCCAGATACCCTCTGGGAAAGGGAGGAAAGAATTTTCTCCGAAGTCCCATTGTCAAATATTCAAAAATAGGTTAGAACTGAGTCTCTATTCTCTACATGAGCTTCTTTTCTAGCTTTCTCCCCTGCTAAAGGAAAAACAATTATACATTTCTCTCCTTCATTAGTTTCCTTCTAAATTTGAAACCACCTTTTGATAATAATCCTATTTCTAAAATAGTCATTCTTGTCTGGCATCTCTTCTTCCTTCCAGTGATCTTGTCCCCTCCCTAAGCCTAGATTCATGTTCCTCCTAAAGTCATTCTGCCCCCAACATTCTTAACGTTCTCTTTCTTTGACTTTTCATCTTCCTCTTTTTTTTTTTTGAATCATGTAGTGGAAAGCCTTCTAATATCAGAAGAGAAGTGGGTTTGTATTTCATCCTTGGGCAACTGTTGTCTTATGTGGCAAATCACTTAAATCTCTGTTTTTTCCATATATAAGAACAAAGGTTTGAGAATGGGGCAGGGTTTGCACATACTTGGTGACTATCCCAGATGTTCCAGAACTGTTGCAGTAATAATAGCAATACACATTTCATTTTTGTCCTGATTTCTTTAAGCCCACAGAAAATTAAATAGCCTAGTAGGAACTATTTGTTCAGTAGGTGCAAATATACTCAAGCCACCGGCAAAGTAGCTTTGTTTATGCACCCAGTGTACCATCAAGATGTCTTCCCAAAGGCTTCAAAGTATGCCCATTGGCCACAAGAGAACAAATTCTTGACCAACAACTCCAAGCTTCTACAATTCTTGGCAAGGTGGACAATGTCACTAATTCAATATTGAACCAAAGAAATGAAGTGGAAATGGAATATTGTTCCAAAATATTAAAATTGTGGCAGTATTAGTTGGCTTCCTTCTATCTGGGAATATCCTTTAATCTGGTTAATCCCCAATATTTATATTAAACAGACAATCCTCATGGTGGCCACATACATGTTATCATACAAAGAAAAGGAATAAGAAAATGCTCATCCTAGTCTCTCTCACTGATATTCTCAGTCATTCTCATGATTCCAAGGAACCTGAGGAGAAGAGCTCAGCTTTAGAAAGGAGTAGGGAGGGGTTTAACTTCTGAGGTCCCAATTGAGTCAGGGCTATAATAATTCCCTTAAGAGAAGAGAGAAGCATTCCTACTCTTGAACTTACATTCCGGTGAGATTTTTTACAAGCTGCCAATTTCATCCCACTCCAGTACTAACAATATTCCTCAAGTACTACTTCCCATTACTTCAGACAGAAGCTTGAAATGCTTGTTGTATTGGTAGCCAGACATGAAATTGTTCTGTGGACAAATGTGGTCAATGGAGCAATTGACAGAAACTTTTCTCTCTTCCTCCCTACACTGAAATGAATGAATGACTGACTGGAAGTCTTCTGATGAAGAAGATGAAGACAAAGACAAAGAATGAGAAAGGAGGAGGAGGAGGAGGAGAAGGAGGAGAAGAAGGAGGAGGAGGAGGAGGAGGAGAGGAAGAAGAAGAAGAAGAAGAAGAAGAAGAAGAAGAAGAAGAAGAAGAAGAAGAAAGAGAAGGTGGGGAGGACAGGGGAGGGGAGGAGGGGAGAAAGAGAAAAGGAATTTGTTAAAAAGGGAGAAGTGCCCCTTTCAGATTTTATCAATTTTGCTGATATAAAAGGGCAAAGACAAAGATAAATGTAAGCCTTCCTTTGAATAATTATCTTGCAGAGAATATTGAGACAATTATCTCTTTAAGAGCACAGTATTACTTAACTTGAAGGTAACAGATAGAATTTGGAAGAATCACAGTTCATGCTGACAGTTGTGACAACTGAGAAGTGATTTTCTGAGAAGTAATTCTCCCTGTGGAGTCAGGAAGAAAGTATGTTTATCTGTGATTCACAAGGACCTATGAAGAATTTGTACTCTATGTGCTTTTCCCTATGGAGCCAAGGAAAGAGTAGGTGTTGACTTTTTAATCTCCAAGGATCTTCTTGATAAGCTGTGGAGAGAAACTGTCAGTTTGAGGGAAGTCAAAGTGATATTTTCCCATCATTTCTGAAGAGAAGCTACAGAAGACCCAGAGAGGAAAGAGCCAAGATTTTTTTTTCTGAGGAAGTGGTTTTCAACTTTTATGAAGAGTATTTAAGAGAAGAACATTTACTTACTATCTTGAAACAATGTAGTAATGGAGTTAAACTGAGTGGAGCAACTGAATGGAGTAATACTTAGTTTACAGACAAGATATTTTAAGGGTTTGAGTTGATTTTGGCCATAGCCAAAATATTGCAAAGAGTTAATGTAGTTATATTTTTTGTTTATTGCTGATTTGATCTTTAATAAATTATGTATGTTTTGGTCATTTTACTATTTACTTAATATCAATAAATAACAGTAATTACAATTGGAAAGCATTCCATGGGGACTCAGGAGATACAATATAAGGATATATTATTCTCCTTTCCTATCTCATCTAAAATCCTGAGAATAGTTGTATTCTCCTCTCTGAGGAACCATCCAATTAGTGTAGATAAGAGTTGGAAGAGAGAACAAGACAAGACAGATAGAAGAAAAAGATGAATCACACCTGTCTATGTGTAAAACCATATACATTTTCCTTCCATCTTATGCATCTCGTGGATTCATTTATTTCGGACTTCTGGTAGAAGTCAGGGACCTGTTAGTTAAATACTTTGCAAACCTACATTCATAAATTTCATTCATCATTAACTAACCTCTTATTCTCCTCTTTTTTGCCTCTTCTTCCTTTTTCTTTGACTTTTCCTTCTCAAATTTCCCCAATCTTCCTAATCTTCTTGATTCTCTGTCTTTCCCTTTCTTTTCCCTTTCTTCCTTCTCTATTTGGGGAGTGGAAAGAGAATTGTATTTAAAGTCAAAAGGTATTCCCAATACTTAATAGTTGTGTGATCATGATAAAGTCACTGAGCCTTTGTTTTCTAATCTGTAGAATGGAACTAATGACATCTATGATGCTCACCTTACAAATTCTTTTTGGGGTTTTTTTTGTGAAGATATATACACACATCTATCTATCTATCTTTCTATCTCATGTTGGATCTGAAATAAGGAAGATATGAATTTAAATGCATCCTTGAATACTTATTAGCTGTGTGTGTAACTCTAGGCAACTCACTTAATCACTGTCTACCTTAGTTTCCTCATCTGTAAAATGGAGATAATAATGATACCTCCTAGGATTGTTGTAAGGATAAGATTAGATTACAATTGTAAAGTGTTATATAAATGTTAATTATTATTAAAATGTTTTGCAAATCTTAGAAATAATATATATGTCATTTCTTTCCCCTTTCTTCACCATCTTTTTTCCTTTTCTTCGTCTTAAACATCAAACCTTCATCTGGCATTTTTAGGTTCTCAGTGCTGTATACAGAATCTCTGACACTTCTCCCTATCCTCAATGAGGTGGATGGCTACTAGTTGAAGACGTATAATTACAGGGTTAGAAAGATAATAAAGTTGAGAAATAGATATACTTACATGGATCACATTTGGAAAAGTGGAAATAAGCTTCCCTATACCATCCTAGTTCTGGGAGTTGTCACTTTCTTGTTAAGCTGTTATCTTCTTCAAATTTGACAATATATGGCATTAAAATATGTTATATATGCAAATGCATATATAAGAGAGCTAATTATAAAACATTAAGGAGTAATAGAGAAGTCAGCTGACAACTAGAGCAATCCTAGAACTAATGAATACAGGGGCAGGTTCAGGATTTTAGTTTCAGACTTTTTGTGACTCCATTTGGAGTTTTCTCAGCAAAGATACTGTAGTGATTTGTCTTTCCTTCTTCAACTCATTTTACAGATGAGGAAACAGGCAAATAGGGTCAAGTGATTTGTCTAGGGTCACACAGTTAGTAAGTGTCTAAGGCTAGATTGGAACTCATTAAAATGAGTGTTCCTCACTCTAGGCCAGCACTGTACCACCTAAGCTGCCTTCAAAGGCACCACCATCCTTTCAATCACTCAGATTCATAATCTCAGTATCATCCTTAATTTTTTACTCTTTCTCCAAATATTCATTCAGTTGCCAAATCTTTTCAGTTACATCTCAAAAATTTCTCTAAATCCCTTCTCTTTGTTCCCTAGACTATGTCATCGTTCAGGGCCATATTACTTCTTGCCTGGATTACTATAATGGTCTCTCAATTGTTTTCTCTGTCACACACACACACACACACACACACACACACACTTTTGATTAGGGAATTAAGGATCAAGGGGGATTAACCCATCCCCATTTAGATCAGAGGGAATACCCTAGAAAAACTATACCCCCCCACACTCAAATCCCCAGCTAGGAGAGCAGTCCCTGATGGTCTCTAGACTGCTTGGTTTTCTCCTGCTTTTGGTGAATGCTCAAATATCTCCTCCTCCCTCTCTCAAGGATTGTTCAACCCTCCCTATGGGACTCCTCCAGGCTCTGCTCCTCTTCTTTTCCCCAATTTCATTCAGGTTTCACTGTTGCTGCCTCACTTGCCTCTGAAAACCATTGTAACCTACCTCCCAACCTCTAATGTTGGCATGTGCCAATGAGCCCCCAATACAGTCTCTGTGATGAGTCCTGAAATTTTCCCCTCCTGACAGAATCCAACCAAACCAGCCAGGTGTGTAAATAGATCCTCCCTTTAGTATATAAACCACCTTCCAGAGACTTGACTAAGACTCTCAGCAGCCCCACCTTCTCAGACAGAGAAAAGACAACCTCATTGTCACCCTTTATTCTTCCAAGGAGAGAGTAAGTAAGACCTAGGTCTCTGAACTTCATGCTACAGAGGCAAAGATTTCCGTAACCACTGTACCACCCCTTTCTTAGCTAATGAATCATTCCCAGAACAAGGGCTACATAACTAGGCAGTCTCATGAACAAGGAACTTGTTATCCTTGGAGGAGAACAAGAACAGCAACGTGATTCAAGTTTTGACTAAGGAACCTTTTGTTCTAACCAGGGACCTTTTTCATTCCATCCCACTCTCTCTGCTCAGGTTCATAAATGTGGCCCAAGGCTGCCACTAAGGGCCCTTGGCAGCTACACCTTCGAGAGCAAGATTTCCTGCTCTCCCTAAGAGGAAGGGTTGGGCAGCACCAGGGAATTCCCCATAGGCCCAAGACCCATGCACTAGACTTGAGGTCCTATGGGTCCCAGGAGTAGGGAATCTCTCTTTTGGCACTCCAGGCAACTTACCCACATAGCCCCTAAAGACAGCCCAGGCCTGACAGTGCTTCCACCTTCATTTCTCTACTCAACGAAATCCACTGACTCCCTAGTTCCTATAGAATCAACCATAAACTCCTAAAAAACTCCTGTATATCATTAAAATTTCTTCCCAATTTGGCTTCATCCTACTTTCTAGCCTTATTACACACTACTTTCTTCCTTTCACTCCATGGCCAACCGCACTGACCTGTTTACTGCTCTTCACCTAGGACATTCCATCTCTTTATCTCTGTTCCTTTGAATTGACTGTCCCCCACTCTCAACTCCATTCCCCATACCTGGAATGTTTCCTTCATATCTAGCTCTGGTTTCCTTCAAGGACAACCTTTTGCATGAGACCAATCCCCTCATAACTGAGTTTTGTCCCCTACCCAGTACCGTGTGTGTGTGTGTGTGTGTGTGTGTGTGTGTGTGTGTGTGTGTGTAGGTGTTTGTGTGATCTATAGATAAAGATAAACTGGAGCCCAAAAGTCTTAGTGCTGGTTTTTACACCATTAAAGTGCACTAAGTCCTTTGGGACATCCTGTAGGTGCATGTGATCTCTTCTATTTGATTTTAAGCTCCTTGAGGCCAGGAATTGTTTCACTTTTATGTATTCCCATTGCCTGACTTAGAATCAAGAACCTAATAAATGTTTGATTGATTACTAAGTCATGTCTCTGCTCCTGGGTAAAATTTGAATCTGTACTTGTGTGGTGTTTATCTGTGATTATTATTTGTCTATCTGTCCATAAAGTCTCTGCCTGTAATAAAGTTACTTGTGCTACTCTGAAGACAATTGTCCTGAAATTATGGTGAGAAGGGGGTATTGGTGGTGGTGAGACAGGGACTGAATTCTGAAGACTGTGACTACCTGGAAGGCAAGGAATTTTCTTTGTGTGTATGTGTGTGTGTGTGTGTGTGTGTGTGTGTGTGTGTGTGTGTGTGTGTGTGTAACAGAGTAGTGAGGGCAGGGAGAAGGCCATCTTGGGGCAGGGAATAAAGAATCTGTGGGAGTTCTAATTCCAAGAAGAATGGAATTAGGAAGTCTATCGGCTCTCCTCCAAGGATAACAATGACAACAGCTTTCATTTCTATAAACCTTTAAAGTTTACAAGGCACTTTCCTCATAATTCTGAATGGAAGTGTCCCATCCTCCTGGTTCTGCCTTGGGGTTTCTTTTCTTTTCTCTCTCTTTCTACTCTGATCTTGATGATCTCATCAACATTCATGGGTTTCCCCAGTCTCTCCCCTGGACTCCACTTCTATATCACAAAATGTTTTAGATGTCTCCAGATAGATGGCCTAGATGGCTCAAACTCAAATGACCATCCCCCAACTCACTCCTTTTCCTACTGTGTTCATTTTTGCTGAGGAGGAATTAGCAAAAGTCCATCTTTTCCTATCACCCAAGCTTGAAACCTCAGAATCCTTTCTGACTCCAGGCAGTTGCCAAGACTCATCAATTTTCCCTTTACAATATCTCCAGCATCCATCCATCTTTTGCTGTCCACTAAGGCTCTCATATGGACCATTTCAATAAACTAACTGGTCACTCTGCCTCTAGTCTCTCCTTTCTCCAATCCATCCCCCACCTAGCTGACAAATTGATATTCCTAAAGCACAGGTCATTCTTCTTCTCAAGAAATTCCACTGGCCTCTTGCCACTAAAATAAAGTATAAAGTCCTCTATTTGGCATTTAATACCTTTTATAACCTGGCTTTGTCCTTTATTTCCCCAGATATATTGCTCATTGCTTTGCTGTATATACTTTGTTTCAACTGAACTGGCTTTCCATCTGTTCTGGCAACAATTAATCAATCAAACAGGAAACATTTATTAATTGGTTCATATTTGCTTATGTGCCAAATACCATGCAGATCAATGGACATAGAGACAAAGTGAAATGTTAATAGTAAGGACAGTTCATAGCACAGTATGGCAAGACAGATGGAGAGCTGATCTTGGACTTGGGAAGACCTGGCCTTGAGTTCTATAGTCTGACTATGTGACACTAGAAATATAACTCTTCAGTGCCCTCTGGAAATTCTCTTGCTTGCAGATTAGGGACCATATGCATTGAAATAAAGCATTTTCTCACTGAGGGTTCTTAACACCAATGAAATCACAGATGAGAGAAAAATACAGAGACAGAGAAACAGAAAGTTCATATTTGGAACATTTACCAAGTGTTTTACATGCACTATGTCAATGGTTCTGCCTCTGTGCACTGGGTGTTCCCCATGACTAAAAATCTCTCCCCCTTCTTCTTCTCTGCCTCCTGGAACTGCCTTCAAGGAGCAATCCAAGCCATGAGGTCTACCCTCATTCCTACTGATTACCAGCAATGTTCCTCCCAGAAATGACTTTATATTTATTTTTCTATACAGAATGTAAGCCCCCTAAGAACAGGGACTATTTAAGTTTCCATCTTTGCATTTCCTAATTCTTAGCACACTACTTAGCTAGGTATTAATATAATGCCCATTGAATCAAAGAACAAGTAGATGGTGCAACATTTATCAAGCCTATTTTACAAAGAAACTGCAAGTGCTCACAGAAATCAATCAATTGATATTTATGAAGAGCCTACTGTATTACAGACACTGTGCTAAACACTGGGGATAGAAAAAAGGCAAAAGATAATTCTTGCCCTCAAGGAGTTTGCAATCTAATGAGGAGAAAAGATGCAAACATAATATATATATATATATATATATATATACATATATACATACACATATATTTGTACCCACCAACACATAAATACATATAAACATACACATATGTGCAATCTATTGAGGGGAAATGCATATATGAACAAACATGTAAGCATATATATACATATACATATATATATATATATATATAAAGCCATATATGGGATAAATAGGAAATAATTAAAAGAGGAAAAGCACTGGAACTAAGAAGGGTCAGGGAAGGCTTCTTATAGAAGGTGGGATTTTAGACGGCACTTAAAGGAAGTCAGAAAGATCTGCAGTTAGAGTGGAGGAGGTAGAATATTCCAGTCATGAGGGATAGCCAGAAAGTATATCCAGAATTGAGAGATGGAGTATCTTATTTGTGGAACAGCTAGGAGGCCAACTGTCAAATGAAATGTTTTTCCCAAGATCCCGTACCTAATAACTGTCAAACAGGGATTCAAGTCTTGATCTGCTCGTATTCTCTTCTGCCTGTCTTCATATTCTCATGCTGGCTCTTAACCTAGGATCTACCTGAGAAACTCCTGAAGGGAATATCTCCAAAAATGACCCCAGTGGCAGGAATGTGAAAGAAATTTTGGTCAGATACTTTGGGAGAGATAATCTACTTGTCTGGGGCGGAAATATGACAATGAGAAGAGGGAAGTGGAGGAGAAAAAGATAAGAGGGAAGGAGAAGAAAGGGACCATTGAGTCTCTTGTACATATTTCTAGTCATCATCCCCTTTGGTCCTCTGCATTTCCAAGACCACCTATTCCCTGGGCATTCTCAAAAGTGACTTACTTCATTCTCATTCCCTCCTTTTTAGAAGCCTTAGGAGGGATGGCAACCACGGGTATTCTGTAATCCACCTGCTCATAATCCATCTATGGAGAAGAATGAGCAGAAATGTGTTGGTCTTACCAGTTTTCTATCAACACTGGTCTCTCCACTCCCCTTCCTTAGGTTTTTCACAACACTGGTCTGCCAAAATAATTTTGCTTAAGCAAAATCTGATCATGTGACTTCCTTACTCAACTAACTCCAGTGGTTTCCTATTGCCTCTAAGATCAAATATAAACTCCTGTTTGACTTTTAAAGCTCTGCATGTCCTGGCCACAGCCTACAATTGCAGTCTTGTTGGACATTTATATTTGCTTTCCATACTCTGAGATCCAGTCAGACTATCTTCACTGTTCTTCCTCATGTATTCACAACACTCCAACAATTCATGTCTATCCTCAACCTCCAGGAATATAGAATGCATTTCCTCCTGATCTCCCCCTTTCAGGATTCATTCACTGAATGAAAGCTTAGTTCCCTCAACTGCTAGTGTCCCGCCCTCCCAAATTACCTAGAATCTAACTACTCTGTATATAGTTGTATTTATTCACTTTATAGTTATGTTCTCTCTCTCTCTCTCTCTCTCTCTCTCTCTCTCTCTCTCTCTCTCTCTCTCTCTCTCTCTCTCTCTCTCTCTCTCTCTGTCTCTCCCCAAACCCAAAATTTTCTCACTTGTGGTCTTAGGTAGCCCAAGTAGATAGAATGCTTGGCCTAGAGTCTTGAGGACCTGAGTTCAAACATGCCTTCTAATACTAACTAGCTGGATGACCTTGAGCGAGTCACTTAATCCTGTTTGTTTCAGTTTCCTCATCTGTAAAATGAGCTGGAGAAGAAAATGGCAAAAACTACTCTAGTATCTTTTCCAAGAAAACCCCAAATGGGATCATGAAAAATCAGACATGACTGAAAAATAACTGAACAACAACAATTTCCACATTATGCAGAGGAGAGAAATGAAGTCCTAAAAAGGGAAATAGCTTATAGCTTGCAGGGCAAGAATCTGGATCTCCCAGTTCCCCAAACTCTTTACTATTCTTTCCATCCTCGGTGTACCACTCTCCTACAATTATCTACCATTCCTCTAATTCATAAAGAAGTTAAAGGAGAGGATAATGTATTGTATCATTGAAAACATTTGATAATATAAACACCTTTGGTCTTTGGCTCCAGGCTCGGTGAAATGTTTCATTCACAGGAAGGTACCTATCCTGGTGCACAGAGACTGACTATTGGGAAAGGTAATCTTAAGCCCTGGGGAAGTTTGAGACCTAAGAGACAGCATTTGTTTGAATGATTCTTTCCAATTGCTAGACTATGATCATTGGTTCCTGAGCAAATAGTGATTCTGTCCCTCCCTTGAGTTCCTAATCTAGTCACAGGCTCTACTGCCATTTCTGGTGTCTCCTACTCTAGGCAGGTGACTGACATCTCTTCCAAATCAGAATTCATGATTTCAGATGGAAGTTGTATATATTTATATTCTTACAAGTGATAGGATTGTTTAGTATTACAATTTTCAGCAACTCTATGCACCCTGACTCTTCACTAGTGGCTTAACATTTCATCCCAAGGAATCATCAGAACTATTGTTCTTGTGAGGTTTGATGGGGAGATGAGATTTCTTTTTTCCTTTTAAGCCTATAATCTGTTCCCTTAAGCAAAGAATAAAGGAGATGTGGTAGGGTGAAGGTGATAGGGTTGAAATGAGAGCAGTCTTCTTCTCTTTCTTCCCTGGAGGATATGTCAACATCCACAGCTCACAAATGGAATTCATATTCTTCCTCAATCACATTCCTCAGGGGGAGACAATGGAGCCCTGTGAAACATCCTCAGCACTTTTCAACTCTCTTCATTCTCCTCATTCTATTCCAATCCCTGGTTCCTAGCCTAGTTCTTAACTCTGACCTGAGTTCAAGATACTATAGATGTTTAGAGTCTGAGGAATTGATAGCAGGGCTCAGGATTCCTGGTATGGCAGAGGCTTGCCAGGCCCAGTACCAGCTAGAAGACAGAAGATGGAGAGAAGGCTTCAGCTCCAGGTGGAGTAAAGGAGTGTAATTCTAACATATTCTGGAAACCAGAGGAAGAAACATGTCATCTTTTTCTCAAGTAAATTTCGTTTTTTCTCTATCTGTGATTTCATTCCCAGTGAGGAAATTCCATTCATTAGCTCAGATAAACAACTCATGGTCTCAGAGGTTGACTGGGGACACTGTCTATGCCCTGGAGCTTCTTCTGTGGTGAATCTCTGTCTTACATGACCAGCTCATCAGGGGCACCGAGTTCAATACATTCTCCAAATATCAGCATCCTCTCCCCAAGGTAGGTGACCTCTTCATTCCAGCTCCCCTTAATGTTTGGTCTTCCCTTAATATTGTTCTTCATTCTTGGAAAAGACCATGACATCAGGAAGGTGATGCAATGATAAGCTCATGAATTGGATTTGAGTGAGGTGGTGCTATGCTAAGTCACCAGTCTCACTTTCTCCTCCAGAGTCATTTGGGTGCAGTGGCCAGATATGAATTAGGATGACAGGAGATGGCCCTGGATGTGAGACAATCAGGGTTAAATGACTTGCCCAGGGTCATACAGCTAGAGTCTAGTGTCTAGGGCCAGATTCAAACTCCTAACTCCAAGGCCAGTGCTCTATCCACTGCGTCACCAAGCTGACCCTCTTCCCTTAAACACCTTAAGAGTAGAGAACATCTTGTTTTCTTATCTTTGTATTTCTATTTCTTAGTACAATGCCTGAAAAATAATAAACCCATAATAGTGTTCTATATGTCATCTATGAGGTTAGGGTTAGGGTGTCTCTTAGGCTATAGTTGTCTTAGTACAATAATCTCAATCCCCCCAAATTCCTTTGCAACTAGCTTGAAACTAGTCACATTATTATGACCATCAACAATCATGGCTTCCCTGGAGACTTCTAAATACACTGAAGTATTCCTTTCTCTAGGAAAACAGGTGTGGAGCTAACCCCCTCCCCCCAAAATCCAGTGCAGTTGTAAGTTCCATCATTGCTCTAACTCTTGAGAATATTTAATATGCGTCCCTGATTGTAAAGGAGATGAAAAGTCATTGTTTTGTTGACGTTCTTTTTCAGTCATTTTGGTCATGTCTGATTCTCCATGAGCACATTTGGGATTTTCTTGGCAAAGATACTTTGCCATTTCTTTCTTCAGCTCATTTTACAGATGAAGAAACTGAGGCAAATAGGGTAAAGTGATTTTTCACACAGACAGCAAGTGTCTGAGACCAGATTTAAATTCATGAGCATGAGTCTTCCTGACTCTAGACCTGGCACTCTAGCTACTTCACTATCTAGCTGCCCCACAGCTAAGAGAGATTGTTAAAAGTAGTCTATTATTCACTATTAGTCATTTAGGGGAGCTACTAGTGTTCTGGGCTCTGAAGCAGGTGCAGAGAGTAGCAGCAAGGGAGAGAAGGCAAATGAGAGAGCGCCAATTAGATGCAGGTAGTTCTTTGCATGCATGGAGGAGTCATGTTATACCACAGTAGTAGAGAGAAGTCTGAGTAGTAGAGAGAAGATCTAGGTGCAAATCTTGCTTTTAATATATATATATATATATATTATATAAATATATATGTATATATACATATATATATATATGTATATATATATATATATATATATATATATATATATATATATATATAGAGAGATATATATATATAGAGAGAGAGAGAGAGAGAGAGAGACTATCTGACCATGGGCAAATGACTTATCTTTTCCACATCACCAGGCAACAAAAGATATACATTTCAAATATTGTCTCTGCATCAATGGGAAGAGTTTCCATGCTGGAATTTGATGGAAATAAATTTGTATATAATATCACTATTTTTATCCTGATTCTGCTGCAAGATAGATGTGGACAGGGAAACGATATTGTTGGCTATTGGGAAGGAGGGTTTCTGGACAGCCTAACTGGAGAAATATTGCATGTCAGAGACCTTGGTTTTGAGTCCCACTTCTTCAACTTAACTATTTGTGTGATGCTAGACAGTTTACTTTTCTTCATTGTACCTCAATTTCCTCATCTGTAAAGAAAGGAAGTTAGATTAAATAGTCTCCAAGATCCTTTTGGTTCTAAATCTATTCATCTGATGACTGGAGATGAATATATGGACAGAGTATTATATGCAATGTGTGAGTAGGGGAAGGATATAGACTTGTGGGTGGAGGGAACTATGGGTTCTAGTGCTCAGTGTGACACCTGTCACACTCAAGACAGGTCCTTAGTTCCTGATGCTTTTTGATTATGTTTTCCTTTGGCTCTTGTTCCCAGTGACATGCCTGCCTCCTGCCCAGGATGGAAACCAGGACACTGTCTGGCCCCAGAAAGGGGTGGTGGGCAGGGAATGGGATATGACCTGATTATCCCCCTCTTTCAGGTATCAGGCTTTCAGCATTATAAAGAGGCTGGGGAAGAGGCTTTAGGAAAGAGGAGGCAAGACCAAACAACCTACCATTTTTCTGGATTGTTGAGGCCCCTTCCTTTCCCCTCCCATTCAAATTCTCAAAGAACTGTAACCACTGAACTCAAGATAAGCTAGTTGGGACCCAAGCCAGATTCCTGCTAGTTGAGGGGAAAAGGCATGACTCCAACCCTGTTTCAGTCTTCTCTGCCTCTGATATGGCTCATATGAGAATTGTTCCAAGTCCTGCCCTTGGATTTTCCCTGTCTTCTTTTCAAGTTCAATTGATTGAAATTGGAGAGTCAACCAAAAGGGAAGTAGTTGGGAATTCAGAAGTTCTGGGTCAGTGTGCCCCATCCTCAAATGCTTTAATAAACATTAAATGAATGAATGAATTATTCCTGATCTCATGATATCTCAGGTCATTTCTCTGCCTTTAAACTGGGAAACATGTAGGAACTTGGGGCTAAGGCTGCTAGAGACCTCAAAAGACCACTGACTCTGAAGGGAGAGAACTTGTGTTCACATCCTCTCTTTGATGTTATCTATGGATTTTGGCTTCAGTTTCTTCATCCATAAAATGAGAAGATTGGACCAGATTAGTACCCAGTGGCCTCTTTCAAATCTTCAATCAATTTCAGTCTTGTATAGGATTTGATCCCTGGAGCCTTGATTCATCCCTGTCATTCCTATCATCCTATCCTTACAATCAAGGGTGTATGGGGTGTTCAAGGAACACTAGTACCTCTGCTGATAGAGATCACAGAGCCCTTTTCAGGCCCACTCATCCATTTTTAGTGTCTACCAGGCACCCAACTCTCACTTGTGGCTTCAAGAACCTGTAGCATGCACAGTGGTCTCTCTTTGGTAAACCATCTCAACAGACAGGCTAAGCTAGGTTGAAGGTAACCAACAGGCCTCAAAACCCATCAGTGAGATAGGGGGATGTCTTCCCCAAGCATGGGAAGATTTTTCTCTAGTGGAATGACCAAACAAGAACAATTTGTTCCAAAAGCCATGAGAGTGACTGAAGCAGACAGTCAGATATCAAAGATGCCAAGGTCATCAGCTACATCCTAGGCCATCACCAGTTGTCTTGACTTTTGTCTTGCCACTGGACTTTGATGATTCTTGAAGAGAGAGTGAGACTGACAACCTTGAGCCCCTCTATCTCACTTAAATGCAATTTATGGGATATTATTGGTCCTCTTTGAAAATGAAGGGCACCTAAAAGAATGGGGCGCCTAGGTGGCGCAGTGGATAAAGCACCAGCCCTGGAGTCAGGAGTACCTGGGTTCAAATCTGGTCTCAGACACTTAATAATTACCTAGCTGTGTGACCTTGGGCAAGCCACTTAACCCCATTTGCCTTGCAAAAAAAAAACAAACAAAAAAAAATGAAGGGCAAATGAGAACAATCCTTATTACCTAATGGCCAGGTTCTATCATTATTATGACCATCCACAAACTTTTGATGTAAGCAGATTTTTTTCCAATTTCATCCTGGTCTCCTTCTTAGGACTCTAAAGGGCCACCAAAGAAGGAAGAAAGGGGGGAAAAAAGAAAAAAAATTTATTTGGGACAGGAGAGACCTGGTTTACAATACTGACTGTAATTTCATACTCAATTTGTACAAGTAGCCTCTATGGACAGTCTTTTCTGGGGGCTTGGCTTTCTCATCTGCTAAATGAAAAAAAATAAAGACCTATGAAGATGAATTATCTTGATGATATAATGAGATGACTTTGAATTAATAAAGTATGTTAAGTGTTTTATAAATCTAAAAGCCTTATATAAATATAATTTATTATGGAGACTCCAAATCCTTTCTCCCTTAGCCACTTATCCCTGGGTGTTTAGAATTCTTCCTTATACCTCACCTTGGTCCTTCCTGATGTTATGTTAGTTTAAAATCTTCTGTATAGTCAGTCATAGGAAGAAATGAACTCTTGGGTTGAAACAATTGTTCAGTCTCCCCCATGTTTTTCTCTCTAGGAAAAATAATCCCTATTCTTTCAATTTTCTCTCCCAAGTTTCTCTTTTTTCCCTTCCAGCTTTTAATAACATTCTCTACTCTAGCAAGGCCACCATCCAGTCACTTTTGGCAGGTCACTTAACCTTTTAGATCCTCAGTTCTTGTGTAAAATGATGGAGTTAGACTAGCTGATCTCTTTCCCAGATGTGAATACTGTTAAACTTATAAGAGGGACCTCACAAACCTATGTATTTCACATATAAGTATATTCCTTCCCCTCTTACACATTCACTCATATCTCCTCATAAAATTTATATAATTTGTGCATATATTTTATATAATAAGAATGTATTACATTAGAATGTAAGTTCACTGTGAGTAGGGATCATTCTATTCTTTGTATCCCTAGCACCTACCCCAATTGTTGGCATATTAAGCAGACAATTAAAAATGTAAGTTGTTAAACTTATTGACTAGCATTTATATTTATATTATATTTCTAGAACTTTGAGATTTACTTATATTAATTCACTCTATGGAGCAACTAGGTGGTGCAGTGGATAGAGCACCAGTCCTGAAATCAGGAGTACCTGAGTTCAAATCCGGTCTCAGACACATAATAATTGCCTAACTGTGTGACCTTGGCAAGTCACTTA